>NW_027643792.1:35000-117852 GCF_032717465.1 Coenobita brevimanus | reverse complement strand
GAAATGGAAAAGATATAGAAATAACGAGAGTAAATAACATGAGTAGGAGGGAAAAGTAGGAGGATTAGGAGAAAATCACATGGCAGAAGAGCAAATCCTGAGGGAGAGGGGATCGAAAAGGAAGACAGTGACTGGAGATAACAGAGATGCAACGGCAAGAGTAACAGTGAGAAGTAATGTACGAGAAAACGAATAAACTGGGTAGACGTGAAAAGAGTGAATTTAAGAGGATACTAAGAGGCGAAAGAACAAGAACTATGGAGGAGATACGACAAAGATGCAATGTATGGGAAAGTGTTCACGTGAGAGACAGAATACAGAGGGAAGGAGGGGATAGCAGGATAGACTGAGAGCGGGATGGATAGAACTAAATTGGGACAGAGACTCGGGGAGGGATGGCGAGGATAAGGATGGATAGGGTAGACTGCCGAAGTGAGTATTCCAAAGCTTTGAAAAAAGAAAGATAAGTGGATGGAAAAACATACGTACGATGAGAATATGTTGACTGAAATAAAAGAGGCGAGTCAGAAAGAAAAAAGATTTTGTTATGAGAAGATGAAAAAGATCAGAGGAGGACATACGAGTGAGCACGGACACTTACATCGCTTGAAGAGGTGAATAAAATAATGGAGGGCAGGGAAGATGGAGAGATAATCAATAAACCATGAGACATAACTAAGAAAGGGATACTGTATGTGGAGAAGGAAAAGAAGTGCTAGGGAAATCAGACTCATGCATGAAAACACTGTTGGAAGGGGGGAAGAGGGAGACAGAGGAAAAGCAAGAAGGAATGACCCAATAAACTACTGAGCATAACTATGAAAGGAGAGGTAAATATGAAGACGAAAAGAATAGCAAAGAAGAATAGAGAATAAGGCACGAAAACAGACACTTATGGAATGGGAGAATGTGGGACTAAATTATATGAGACAAGGAAACAGATATAATGAATTGAGAGACAAACCAAGAAAGCAAAGAATTAAATATGAAGGACTAGAAGAGAAGAGAACAACTGAGAGAGGGCATGGAAACTGTCATTCGTGGAAGGGGGAAGATGAGTGAGGGGAAGGGGAGAAAAGGGAATAAAATAACTCATAGGCCTTAATACTGACCTCCCATTTCCAGCCTCTTGTTCGACGTACATGAAGGGAAGAGGGAAGGAAAATGAAAGGGAGAGGGGAAGGAGGGAGGTATGAGAGAGAGAGGGGGGGGTAAGGGATGGACAGAGGATGGAAAAGTGACATGGAATGAATGTTAAGTCGTTTAAAAAAATGATATGGATAAGAAATGGTGGGCAAAATGCATGAAAAGCGAATGACAGGCAGAAAATGTGGACAGAGGAAATGAGTAAGTGAATAACAGAATAACAGAACAGGAAATGGATTCAGAAACTGGAGAAAACAAGTGAAACCGAGTGTACAGAAAGAAATGGGAGAGAGGCAATTTGATCCAGTCGCAGAAAAAGGCTATGTATACCATGATGAAAGAAACGAAGTACAGAAGGGATGTAGTGGGAATAATAAGAGAAATAATAAGGAATAAAAAAGGGAACAGTAAGTGAGACAATCGAATGAAGAGTCAGGATGGATGATAATGAAAACTAAGAAAGAGAAGCATGGAAAGAAGGTAGGATAAGGGACTATAAGAGGGGAGTTCAGGAAATAAGGAAGGAAATGGAGAGACGAGGGGTGGAGGGAGGCAGGAGTGATGGAGGAGATGATAGGATCCTGAATTATAAGGAAGGAAGAAAACAGAGATCTAATAAAGTGATGAAACAGAGGGAACGAGGAAGAGAGGAAATCGAGTGGTGAGGGTGAGATGGACAGGGGCATGGGAAGGTGGAAGGCGGCAGGATTTCTGAGTTATGTTTAGAGAATAATCGAGAGAAAATTAGAGAAGAGAGAGAATTATGGAATGAGGTAATGAAGTACTCGACTGCGAGGCAGAGTTGAAGAGAGAAAGATGGAAGAGACTAAGGGCTATTGGAGACGGGTTATAGAGGGAATATGGGAGAAACAAAACAGGAATACACAGAGAAGAGAGAGGGAATGGAAGAATATGTTAATCGAGTAAACAGAGAGAGAGGGAGGGAA
Organism: Coenobita brevimanus; assembly: GCF_032717465.1. Classification (NCBI taxonomy): domain Eukaryota; kingdom Metazoa; phylum Arthropoda; class Malacostraca; order Decapoda; family Coenobitidae; genus Coenobita; species Coenobita brevimanus. The sequence continues at coordinate 115,759 of NW_027643792.1, read as the reverse complement.
GGAGATAGGGAGGAAGGCGGAGGAGGAAGGATCCTGAGTTATGTATTGGGAATTGAGAAAGAGAGAGAGAGAGAAAAAAAAAACAGAACTTCTAAGGGAAAAGAGAGGGATGAAGGAATCGAAAGTAGACGGAGAGATGTAGGGGAAGAGAGAGGGTAACGGGATTGGGACGGAGGGTGGCAGAAAATGACTCCAAGGTTATACTGAAGAAGATAAAGAATAAAAGTTGAATTACAGGGAAGGAGGAAGTCAGGTTGTCGAGAGAAGAGGCTGAAGAGGAGGACGATGGGGACAAGGGTTGTAAACTATAGAAGAAGAGGTATGGAGTAGTAAAGAAGAAGAAAATCAGGAAAAACGAAGAAAAAAAAAAAGAGGTACACGTAATTAAAGAGGGAGAAATGGAGACTAATAGACGAGCAATCAGGGCGGGAGGTGTGGAAGTGCACGTGAAAGCGATTTTGAGCTATGTATTGGGAATATCAGAGAAGAAATAAGGGAAAATGCACAGAAAAAAGAAGTCATATAGCAGAATGACAAGGGAAGGAGGGTGGAGTTTACTAAAGAACTGTTGTGGGGATCCAGAGAGACAATCAGAAATAAAATGGAGACGAGAAAGTTATGTAATCGAGTGAAGAGGAAGAAGTGTAAAATACGGAGAAAGAGAAAAACAGAAGAGTTGTAGTGGGAATAAGGTATAGAGAAAAAAAAAAGTGGGAAGAGAGGGAAAGGAGTGAGGTGATCAAGGAAAGGAACAGAGGAGGAAGGAGACGGTGGGAGGGGGGGGGGAAGTAATGCACTATTGAAGGGGTTCAAGGGATATATAAAAACACAAATCAGGGATACAAGGAGAGAGAGGGGGGTGAGAGAGAGAGGTAATAGAGCGTACAGAAATATGTAAAAAGAGGCAAAGGGGGGCGGGGTTATGTAACCGGAACATAATAGAAAAATCAAGGAAAATGGGAGGAGAGAGGGTGGATAGAGGGGATAAGGGATTGAAGTAATCGAGTGGGAGAGGGAAAGAAGTGAAACGAGGCAGAGGAATGGGTGTTTGACTGGGGGTTTCGGGACGAGGGTTGGAGGGAAGGGGAAGGAGCCTGAGTTATATGACATAATGTGATGCTCGGTGTCAACAGCTATTAAGGTATAAGGTCCAGTACTCTCTTGAACTGTGCTTTTTATATCGTTATTCTGGTTTCCGAGACTGAGTTGGTTTTTGGTGTAGTTTGTAATAATTGTGTGTCGTTGTTACGAAGTGTGGCTGGTGTTGTTGCTGCTGCTGTCACTGCCTTTGCTAGTATTTCATAAATGTAGTGACGAAGTGATGTAGTTATTCTTTCAGCTTCTTTTCTATTGAGTCATAATTGACGCAATTGTAATAACGTTATTGTACTAACCCCTTCAGAGGACGTAGATTTTACCGCATTCATGCCATCCCCAGACGTTTTATACAGCTAGGGATAGATTTTTCGAACTGGAGGCGTTAGAAAGAGCTTTAGCTAATTAAATCGTCTAGTAACAACAGGAATATACCAATAATAATGTCATACAGCTTAAAACCAAAGGGCAAATTAGAAACAGTTTTTGAGATTTTACAACAGCACTCCCTTTGCCATTTACTCTGCACTTTGGCTCACTGTATCCTCTTGTATGCTACCGTACTGATGCAAACCATGCCCATATAACGATTCAATAGGTAAAATAAATGTGAATAGCAACTTTGAATATAGCAAAATAAATCTCTAAGGAAGAGGTGTTACAAACCCTTTCCATGCCACCTAGAAGACAGCCACCAGTCTCAGCCAGTCTCCAACACAGCCACGTCTTCCAGCTACACCCAACACCCAACACTGACTTTAACTTTCTTACCAACTTTAAGCCCCGAATAGTGAGCGACTTCGAGACTCTTAAAGGAGTGAGTGAGAAAACTTTCTGCTTGAAGTAACTGCGGATGATGATCTTAATGTGAAACAACAGGGAGAGTGAGAGGCTGGAGAACACATCTGAGACGACTGTACTCCCGTCAGGAAGCCATTACTACAACGGTAAGAGATGGCCAAGTAGTTAGAGGAGTGATTGATGTAGGTCAAAAAAACGCAAGTTCCATCCGAGACTGAGGTAGGGTACAGTTTGATTAAATGAATGTCTTTAAAATAGAATTTACTGATCCTTCACGAAGCCAACACCTCTCCTTGACTGAATGAAATCGTCTAGAGATAACAAGATAAAAATATTTCTAAAATCAAATTGGAGGGTTAAGAACTATTCCAGCATTGACAGAGAAAAGGTGTTAAAAATTAAATGCCAAGATATTCCATGTACCTGAATCGGTATATAGTAAGAGTGGTGGAATATATATATATATATATATATATATATATATATAATATATATATATATATATATATATATATATATATATATATATATATATATATTATTTTACAGTCCAAAGTTCGCGTCTGTCTGTCTGTCTGACTGTAAAGCGAACTTAGGGTTGAGCATCAATAAGACATACCAACGAACTCCAAACTCCTTTCCATCTTTCCCTTTCCACTACTGTTTCTCTCTCTTGTTTTCATCCTCTTATTTTTCAATGTAGTCCATTGTTTTACATTTCCTTCTTCCTTACTTTTCCTTTCCATCATATACTTTTTTTTTCACCTTCCTTATCTACTACTGTCCGTTTCTTTCATCTTCACCTTTCCATATCTATTATTACACTCTATTAATATCAAATACACATTTTCCTCTCTATTACATTACTTCCCTGCAACCTCCATCCTTACCCTTCCGAAACAGTTACTTTCCATCTGTATTACTTCCAATCTCACCTCTCCCTCTCCACCCCCGCCCACCCCGTCCTCTTCTTTAAGCTCCTTTCCCTGACAAGAAAATGGGAAAAGTTGGTGAAGAAAGACTTGTGCGAAGAAGATGATAGTTTAATTTTATCACCTGGCTTAGATGATCTCCATTTTACTTTATTTCTTCCCCTCACTCGATGGAAGAGAGTTTTATAGAAGGTTGAAGATAGTTTAGATAATAGAGCGATGAAGAAATAGATGAGATGGCGGTAGTTGGGAAGATGGAGGAGAGAAGGGTAGGAGGCCGAGGGAGGAGATGAGAGGAGTAGGAGAGAGGAGCAGAAGAACTGAGTGGGAGACAGCAGTAGGAATTAGAAGATAAAGGCATGAGATAAGAGCAAAAGTTAGTAGTAGATAGGGGCCGGAGAAAGGAACAAAAGACAGGTGTAAGAAACAGGAACAAGAGGTAGGAATCAGCGCCAAGAGTAGGAGATAACAGTAGTACAGAGGAGTAGGAGACAGAAGTATAGGAGCAGATGGCTGTAGTTCAAAGGCTGGAGGAGAGTCGTGCAAGGGAGTGGAGGAATCAAGATAGGAAAACAAGAGACTAGAGCACAGGAGACAGGCCAAGTAGGGGAGACGAAAAGGAGTTTAACAGGAGAATGGTCAGGAGTGATTTGGAGTATGAGTGAAGTAGCGGACACGGGGATTTGGGATCGTGTTCTCGTAGGTTAATGAGGCTCCCTACAACCGTTTCCCCATCATTTTATGCCTGTGTCTGGTGCGTAGTCATCTTGTGACTGTTGTAGTGACTGTGGTGACTGTTGCAGTGACTGAGGTGATTGTTATAGTGACTGTGGTGTTTGTTGTGGTGCTGGTGATTGTTGCAGTGATTGTAGTGATTGCTGTAGAGAATGTAGTGATTGCTGAAGTGACTGTGGTGATTGTTGTAGTGATTGTTGTAGTGACCGTGATTATGAACGCTGTGAAAACCGGGTGAAGTGAAGGGATACCTCCTAAGGAAAATATAATCACAAGACTTTAGCCTGGTAAGTACAGACTTCGTCCCTATCTCTCTCTCTCTCTCTCTCTCTCTCTCTCTCTCTCTCTCTGTCACATTACTAAGAGCTGGCTGCGAAAAACTACTGCAATTGTTTTCTTCTAATGCAGAAACGTATACTGCATCTTACATCAGAAATCTGCCTATTTCTAAATCTGTTCACTTCATGCAGTCTTTCCCAAGCTTTAAAAATCATCTGCCAGAAACAAGAATAAAACAGGAAAGAGGTTTACGGAGATTGTCTTTAAATATTTTACACAGAAATATAAAGCAAAAAATGAAACAAAATGCAGGTCAATATAGTGAGAGAGTTAGAAGAGACACTATGTAACTTCTCTTGGAAATGACCAAAATCCCCTCATGGTACTACGAACTGCATAGAGAGGAAAAAAATTGAACTCTCTCCCGTCTACACCACACTTTCTTTGTCACCGAACACTGTGTGTGTGTGTGTGTGTGTGTGTGTGTGTGTGTGTGTGTGTGTGTGTGTGTGTGTGTGTGTGTGTGTGTGTGTGTGTGTGTGTGTGTGTGTGTGTGTGTGTGTGTGTGTGTGTGTGTGTGTGTGTGTGTGTGTGTGTGTGTGTGTGTGTGATTTAGCACATAAGCATTATGAAGGCGAGTGGAAGATAGTAATTTTGAAAACCGCAGAAATAAAACACAGATTGGATCAAAATCCCAAACCAGTAAACTTTACAGCGACTTTCTGGGAGAGGATAAAGTATTCTGTGTGGAGAAAGAGAATATGCCAGGCGAGATACAGTATATTCCAGGAGAACCGTGAAGGAAAAACAAACCAGGGGTGGGCGGGAACACAGCCACCAATACCAGGGGCTCTAGGTGCAGTATAAACTTTTCTGAGCCTGAGTTGTGTACGAGATTCAGGGCCGTATTTTAGCTGTTGGCACTGGAGACTTCGAAGAACCTTTTTCTTGGCCATTACTTTTGTTCACTTGTGTGTCACTGAGCCAAGGTACTGTATGTTGGTAGTAGTAGCAATATATAAACAAGGGCAAGGACAACATCAGAGTTTGATAAGCATAATAAACTCCCCAGAAAAAGTGCTACGAAACCTCCTATTCCACCTAGAATATTGGCCCATCTGTCGAGACTTACATCTTCACTCATGCAGCCAGATCACTGGCTGACCGGTGTTTGATCTGCTGAAGTCAGCTTTATTTTTTTTTTAACAGTTATGAACAATAATATCGCTTCTCTTCCTAGAATCAAGACGAAACATTCTGAAGCGTTTGCATAATACTTTTTTTTTTTTCATTCTGAATTTAAAAGATTTCATCACGAAGTTTTGAAAGTTTTTGTTCATTATATCGTCATGAAGTGGATCAGCATTTAAGTCCACAACTGTAGACTACACAATATGGGGCATCAGGCAATATTCTCTGTTGAGAAGTTTAATTCTTTCAATACGACAGTGTCTTTTATTTTTCTGTTCCTGCAGCCATTAGTTGGACGATTTACACAACTTCGAAACGTCCTTAGAATGAACCTCGTCCCTTTGTAACGATGACATTTCTCTGATTCCTAGTATCTCCTTACGACCCTATATATTTTTTTCGTCTCCAGTCTTCATTCTCTCTCTCTCTCTCTCTCTCTCTCTCTCTCTCTCTCTCTCTCTCTCTCTCTCTCTCACACACAGGCTGTATTTATAAACTTACCTAAGTTTAAGCGGTACAAAGGATTGCCTGGTTGTACTTGATCTTCACTCTCATAGCTACCAAAACTCCACAGGACAATTAGAGTGAAGATTAAAATGAAAATAAAATAAAACAGTCTGTGATAATAGTTAACTTTTGTAGAGACATGTTTATCCTGTAAATCCAATAAGATTCTTTATAAATACAAGCCTTAGTTCTTTCCCGCCCTCCGTCTGTGTTTGTGTGTTGTGATAGTACTTTTCTGGTGCAGCCGTATAGAATATTTTTGTCAGCTAAAGAACAAGACTCCCGTACAGCTGCCAGGCTTTTAAATGGGAGAAAGAAAAGGAGAGGGAGAGAGTTTTTTTACGTGCCATCTGCCATCCTGCTGCAACCTATGGTGCAAATATTTCTATACTAAACTGTGTCTCTGGGATGAAATGGAGAGCAAGAAACCAGGAAAAAAAAAGTATTTGGTGCGAGTTCATTATCAACGCTTAGTTTGTTAAAACGCCTGTAAGTTGCACAACCATTGTACTTAGCTTATTTACAGCATCTACTCATCTACTCACAATGTTTTTTTTGTTGTTTTAATCTCTTACAGTGAAACCCTATGTTGCTTTACAACGGCAGCAGCAGCCACATGAATTCTGAAAATTATCACGGGCACTCGTCATTCCAACCAAGAGATGTGCTCCATTTCTTTTTCAAACAAATGATGCTGTCAGTTAAGAGAAATGGGCAGGACAGCTTTACAGAGAGGAACCGAACTTTTGCCTTTATATGTAGGAATGGAGCTTTGCCTGACCAATTAAGGTACTGTATATTTAGCTGCTAAAATGGCAATAACGAGGATTTACAGGGTATGTCTTGAATTCTAGGATCTCTGATGGTAATGCCAAATAACAGTCCAAAAGAAAGTGATCAGGGGCGAGGTCTATATACTCTCCTGACTGTGAGTTATGCATAAGATTGTTTGTATGGACGTTTGCCTTCACTCATTCACTTACGAAGCACTTCACATTCCAGTCAATATGAACATCTGAGTAAAAAAAAAAAAAAAAAAAACGAAAAAAAAAGATCTACGACATCAAAAAAACAGTAACGGAAACAAGATCACAATAAAAACTGATTTCATTCATTTGCGAAAACGATTCTACTTGATAAATGGAGTGCCAGTGAAAAAGAATCGACTTGAAATGTGAGGGCACTGCGGAGAACTGGAAAGAATTACATATGGTATCAAAGTGACCAACTGAGGGGAAAACAAATGCTGCAACGAACAGTACAGAGTGAAAATGTTGTAGGGAAATGAAGGGAGGTCTCTGTCTCTATCTCTGTCTGTCTGTCTGTCTGTCTGTTTCTCTCTCTCTCTCTTAGAGCGGGAAGATAGTTATATTAAATGGAAATGAAAATGGCTGAGGCAACTATGAGAAAGAGAGAGAGAGAGAGAGAGAGAGAGAGAGAGAGAGAGAGGTTAATGTTGATTACCTACACTGGGTGGAGAATGTACCAGAAGACACACGAACATGGTGGATAAGTAGTCCATAATTACACCCAACGCTGGAATGGTACACTCGGGGAACTAGAAATTCTTTTTTTTTTTTTTCTTAAGATTTAATATTTTCAGACCATTGTCGTTTTTTCTGAGCAAGAAAAAACTCTTCTCACGAATTCTGGAACAGAAAATTAAAGATGTTTCTAATATTATAGAGTCAGTGGTAACATACTAAGTTACATTTTTCTCTCCAGTATTCACTGGGGTGAGTACATAACCAAAGTCTTTCCTGTACCAAGGCATATCTAGGATGGTTCGACTCGTCCGTAATGTACTGTATTCACCACTGTTTATTTCCCAGACTGCAAAACTGACAGACCACCATGAGAGGCTGACAATATGTTTCCATGGAAAAGTCTCCTACGTCACACCAGGATGCCATGAGCCGACACCGCCACCATCATTGAGGTCTCACATCATCATAACAAGCTTTGAGAGGAAACAGTAAACACGAGGCTTCCCACGCCACAACAGGTAGAATGTGGGAGTCTCCACGTTCACCCGATCAGTAGCCAAGAGACGAGACTGCTCTTAACTCAGGGCCTCGTCCCACTGTAACCAGAATCGGACATATTCTGACTCACATTGTCCGAACTTGTATGTTGGGGTAAAAGTTAAAGTAGCAAAACTCCGTTTAATTAGGCCACGTACTCAGTTCGAAGCATGAAGCAGGTGATAGTGTCAGGAACCTTATGCTAAGAACCTGGCCCAATAAAACTGGGTCGTGTTCTTCCAGCTTTCCAAATGCGATCGAACGATTTGCATCAAATTATCTCCGATTCCAGCCTCAGTGTGAAGATGTCATCTGGCCTTCCTTGAATGGAATGGTACCCGTGACAGGTAAAAACTTCCTGTATCTCCACTTTTCCTTACTCTTGCATTACCCCCATCCAACTGTCGACAACGGAGCAATTGTGAAGCATCAACAGTCAGGCTCTGTTGACTGCTCTGCGGTTTGATTTCTATCACATCACGATTTGCTTGCCGTAGATCACTGACAGCGTGTATTTCGCACACGCCTCTTATCCTTCTGAATATCCAGGCCCTCACGCTTTAGTAGCTATATCCCTCAGCATCCTCGTTCAACCTCCTCTGTCTCCCATTTCCTCTCGCTACCTCTTCTTCAAGTCTATCCTTATTATCAATCTCTCATCGCCCGTGCTCATATGGTCAAAACACTTTAACACACTCTCCTCAACATTTTCCAACATACTGTTTCTACTTCCACACCTCTCTCGCTTTGCGTGGTAGGGGATTTAATTCACGATGAACATAATAATGGCATAAATCACAGGATATCGAAACATTAGTTAACTGACGACGTATCACTGAAGCTGAAATGAAGTTTACATCTTATAACTGAGATTGAATCAGTGACTGTAACAAGAAATCAGAGTTTCACTGTCAGTAATTTTAGCATATCGGCCGTCAGTCCAGTTTTGTGCGTTAATTTTCTCCATTACACTAACCTATACTTACACCTGTAAACAGATAGTAGTAAGGAAAATTGTAGAGAAGTTGTACCAAGTTAGGAAAACAGTTAAATGGGCCACACAGTCTTTCGCACATCATCCAAACTTACGAAATGTAATCACTATAATTTACAACTTCTGCGATTCACTCTGTCAGAAACAGTGGTCATTTGCATCGACCTTCTTTTTCGTTCGAGCCGGTCGGTTCCTCGAAATATGCACAATACTTGTGTATTTATTTATTAATTTATTTATTTTTTGCATCCAACGCTGAACGACAGGATTTCCAAAGCGTGTAGAAAAACAGGGAAAAATCAGGGGCAATGCAGGCTAGCGTGACATGAATAAAAATAAAAATCTTATTACTTTATCTATTAATTTGTGCGTAGTGACCAGAGGAACGACACAGAGTTTACTAATAACCACTATCGAGAGTTGCCTATCCTGCCTATGTTTACAAAAGCTACAGCCACCCTGTATTACCGCAACCAGCATTTTTTCTCTGATCTTATGAGCCATCCTTAACACTGAAGACTTTCACCTCATTAACCATTCTGTCCCATACCACTAAAAATTCTGTACAATCAACTAACCTTTTACCAAGTTATGAAATAGTTATACCTATTCCTATCCCAACACCTGTCTCATCACCCCCTCCCTCACACCTATCTAGCCCTGTAAATTCATCAAACTCCTTACCCTCGCCGATGTTATCATCAAAACATTTACCAGTACGTGACCAGCTTTTCCTGTCTCGTATACAATTAACACATCCATCATCCTCTCCATTACCATGATTAACCATTATCCTCTTTCAGACAATTTCAATTTCCTTCGTCAAAGTACAGTATTTCGTCCTTTTTTTTCTTTTTCACTCAGTCCCTTTTCTATTCCTTGCCCTCAACCTACTACTCTTTCTCTTCCTTCCATTACCCTTTCCCACCCGTCTTTCAGTTCTTCCCCTTTACCGTCGCACTCCCTCTCCTTCTCCCTCAGTCCTTCCTATCTCCATCTCCTCCATTTTTTTTTCCTCATTCCATCACGCCTATTCTCCATCTCCCTCACCTCTCTGACCTCATCCCCCACTCTCTCTCTCTCTCTCTCTCTCTCCTCTTTTCTCTTTTCTTCCATTCCTCTTCGTCACCTCTCATTCCTCCACCCTCCCTTTCCTTCCTTCATCCGTTTCCCAGACCACTCCCATCCTTTTCCCTTTATCTCTCCCTCGAGTATGATTTCCCTGTCCATGCTCTCCTGCACTCTCTCAACCTTCAACCCATTTCTCGGTCCTCCCCTCGTCCCTCCCCCCCCTCATTCCCAATCCTCTTCCCCTGCCGTCTTCCTCCTCTCATCTTTTCCTCTCTGCTTCCCCTCCCTCTCCTCTCATCCCTTCCTGTCGTCCTCTGTAGTGATTTATTATGATGTCAGCCTTTTCTGTGGAGGTCATGAGGTGGTGGATGGGCTTCTAAAGAAAACGAGGTGTTGTATACATGCCAAGCCTTTTAGAGCCAGAGTGGGGGCGGGCTAAGTGATTTTTTGGCCAACCAAACTCTTCTTTTTTCCTCTCACCCTTGGGGAAGAGAGAGGGGAAGGTGATAATGTTGCATGTAAGAGCTCAATGAATGATGGTATTCTTAGTGTATATAATAGAAGTTGCTGTAGCTAGTTGTTCTCTCTCTCTCTCTCTCTCTCTCTCCTCCTTCTCCTCCTCCTCCTCCTCCTCCGCCTCCTCCTCCAGGTGTATCGACAAACTGTTGTCAGTTTTTGTCGTCAATTCTTTTCCGTTTTACAGTTATCGGTTTATCTTCTTATATTTGTTTTTGTTCGAGCTGTCATCTTTCCTAAGAGCCAGCTGGCCAGCGAGAGGGTAGACATCAAATCTGGTCAGTAAAGTCCCCACGTATACTCTCCAGAAATCCCAGAGGAAAGAGAGACAGACAGACAGACAGACAGACAGACAGAGAATATAGTGAGAAGGAGGAGAAAAAAAGTCTAAGTGACGGGGGAGAAAAGGGTGTGAGAACTGAGAGAAAAATTGCGACGGAGGTTCAGAAGGGAAAGACTAAAGCAAAAATATTGGTACGTGGGAAGACTTTGCCTTAGAGGGATGCAGTGTGTGTGTGTGCGTGTGTGTGTGTTTTAGAGAGAGAGAGAGAGAGAGAGAGAGAGAGAGAGATCCTTTGATGGCAGACAAGGAAAAGAGAAAAACAGCCGAAGAGTAAGAAAGATCAATTCTTGCTGAAGAGAACTGAGTTAACAGCGACCAGCCAAAGCTGAGTTATCCTCCGAAAGAACAAATACTATGAAATAAAAAGATCAACGATGTATCAGAAGATTAATGAGTTATAGAAAACTAGCTATTTTTTAGTACGTGAATTAATATTGCAAACGAATAATAGATTTCTCATTTGTGCGAAAAGTAGCGAAAAAAGTTGTCGGTATTGAAGGAGACACTGTAAAAGATATTGTTGAGACCAGGAGTACGATAGAAGAAAAATTACTTTAAAAAGAAAACTGTAGCTTAAAATTAAAATATGAGAACGTTTTTGCTGAGGAAGAGGTACCGTATTAGGAAATCTGCCAGTCCAACGAGAAAAACATTTATGACACGATCAGCATCAAACTTTCACTACGATGCTGGAAACTGGGTATATATAATATTTTTCGCCAACTCATGGCTATGTAACTCCGCTGACAGAACATCATCTATGCAAAACAGGGTATAAAGCTTCGGTACCTTTCCACTGCGATAGTAGATTGCACCTGTTAAATTCTCACAAACCCAAGACAGCTTAGTGAACGTAAGAGAGACGCTGCCCAGTAAAGATACCAGAAAGCAACTGTTTTATTTTCGGTCACAACAGATAATTTTATTAGCCCGAGACACACCCTCTGCAGGAAAGACAGAGATAAAAATTTTGGTACCCTTTCATTGCTTGTGCCAGAACGTTGCTTATTTATTCTCGCCGACCCCAGACAGTTTCATTCACGTCAGAAATATTCAGTTCATGCTTTTTATGGAGTCCTCTGCCTACTGTACTCCTGCTTGTTCTCCTGGAACATCGTTTTCCGTTAGATTGTACTAAATGAAAAATAAAGAAGTAGAGTAATAACAAACCCAACGGCACTCCTCACACCACATTCTTGCCAGATCTCATATTTCCTTCTCCAGCTCCAAACATTCCTTAACATCCTCTTCCTTTTTACTTGTAAATCCTTTCCTCCTGTTCACAGTCTCAGTTCCCATGCTCTCTTTTAGTTTCCATCTCCCTCCTCCTCTTCACATCTTTGTACCAGTCTCTTGTAAGCTCTCGTTTATCCTCTCCCCTCTTCCTTCAACCTGCCCTACTCTCCCTCCCCCCCCCACCCGTCCCTCTCCTATTACCCTCTCTCCCAAAGCCCTCCATCCCCTTGGATTGCCTTTCAGCGCCCTTAGTGGAACATAATCTTGGCGTTCCACTGAAAATATTGGGTTGAGATGAATTTTTATGAGCTGGGTAAGTTCCACCTAGTAGGATGGGACATGTTACGAAGGTCTCAGTTTTCGGACAAAACATTAGACCTTTTCATCCTAGGGCGTGTTTTATATTTTGTTCTTGCCATCTGACGATTTTATTTAGCAAAGCAGAGCACTCAAGTACTGAACTGGTTAAAGAAATCTTAGTTACGCAGATGAGTACCGTAGATAAACACCTTCATTTTCCTTACTACACATTTCTATCGATTCACTCGCCGTTCTTATCCTATCTAGTCTGTTTTTCTCCTTTCACTCTCACCATTTTTTCGGCTCCTTCTTCATTATGCAAGTTTCTTTTCACTTTCGCGTTTCTATTTGTTTCCTCTATCCTTCTTTCTCAGAGTTTGTCAGTCCTCTCTTTTCTTATCCTCTCCATTCTGCTGCTACTCTTCTCCCAGCCCCCACCTTTCTCTCCCCTTCCCTCCTGTGTATCTTATTCTCTGCATCCTGTCTCTTCCCCTACCCTTTCTCTCAACTTATTCCATTTCTCAACCCCTTTCTCTTCCGCTCAACCCCTTCCTCATGTCTCCGCCTCCCACCCCGACTCCATCCATAGTGTGGGCTGGGGTCCTCAGCGCTGCTCAACTCCGTCCACGACAAACTCCAAGTTGCACAAAAGGCGACACACGAAACCCCTTTGATGGTCCAAACTTACCCCGCTACCTCGATACCATCAGCCTTCCACTGCCCTACTTCACCATTCGACCGCTACACACACACACACACACACACACACACACACACACACACACACACACACACACACACACATACACACACACACATATATATATATATATATATATATATATAGAGAGAGAGAGAGAGAGAGAGAGAGAGAGAGAGAGAACACTCACTCCCTCTCATTATGGTTCGCTTACCCTAACTTGGCCCAAATATTCGTTCATATGCAGCTTGCTTCACGCAGCTAAGTGTCAGATAAGGTCAGTGCCAAGACTGTACCTCCTTGTCGTAGCAGTGTTCTGTGAATATCAGTGGATTCTAGTGTTCACCTCTAGCATTCAAGTTCGACTGATGACAGTGTAATGAAAAATTAAAGATAAAAAATTATAGCTAAACCTATTCCTTTCCTTTTCTCCCTCTCCTTTTCCTATTTTACTCGCTTTTGCCTCTCTCTCAGGACCGATATTGGCATGTAAGCGGAAATCATTGATACGCCACCTGTTTAGAATGTGTCTTGAATATTACTTTACGATACTGCAAGGGTTCCCCGGGGTAGTATATTGAAAGTCTATCCTCCTCCCTCATACCCATCTTATTTGCTATTTCTCTCAGCTCTCCTTCCTGCCATCCTTCTCTGTCTTCATCCTTCTCTTCCATTTCTTCTGACTTTCTTCATTTTTCTCCTTCCCAGTTCATTTTTTTTTTATTTCTCCCTTCCGTTCTCCCCTTCCATTGCTTCCATCCTCTCTCTCTCTCTCTCTCTCTCTCTCTCTCTCTCTCTCCTTCCTTGGCTCATTTAATCTCCTTCCCCCCCACCTAATTTGTTGTTTCCCCCTTTACCGATCCTCCTCCCGTCCTTCACACCGTCCCCCTTTCTCCCTCCCTCCCTCTCCCCTCTCTCCTTTTTTTGCCCACTTTTTCTCCTTGACCCTCCACCTCCTTTGTTATCCCTCCTCCCTCTTTCCTTCTCATTTCTTTCTCCCTCCCTATCTACTCCTATGGCACACTTAGACTCCCTCATTTTCTATGTCTTATGTTGCTTGTCCCTTCCCCTCTTTGTCCTCCTTCCCACCTTCTCTTCTCCCCTTCCTTCCTCTCTCCATCCCTCCCTTCTCCCCTTTCACTATCCCTCTCTTCTCCCCTTTCTTACTCCCTCCCTCTCATGCGTTTCCTCTGGCTTATTTCAACCGCCCTCCTCCTCTACCCCCATTTTTATTTTTCCCTCTCCTGGTTCTCCCTCTCTGCCAAGCTCTCTCAGCCTCACTGCACACTTGTCGGAGGGTGCTGGTAAATACACAGGCACTGCTGGGCTACAAGGGCAAGGTTAAAACCAGTGAAGAGAAAATTGTGTGGCATTTGAACCTGTTTCTTCTTGTACCACTTTCCTGTTAGGGCTACAATCGTTATTTCTCTCTGTATTTGGCAATTATTATTATTATTATTATTATTATTATTATTATTATTATACCTATTGTCATTATTATTATTATTATTAGGAGTAGTAGTAGTACTACTACTACTAGTAGTAGTAGTAGTTATAGTATACCTATTATCATTATGATTATTATTATTATTATTTTATTTTATTTATTTTTTTTTTTTTTGCTGTTACTCGGAGTACATCTTCATCTTTGGGGTAAACCCTATTTCGAAACTAGTAATACGACTGTTAATGCAATAACTCAGTCATTGCTTTGGAAGTGTTGTTGATGGCTACAAACTACAGCGACATATAGCTAAAGAAGAAAAGAAGGAAGAAACGAAGGACGGCATGTTGTAGCTGAGTCTTAAGGGATGAAAGTATTAATGGAGTAAATGGGAGGCTGGGACGCCCTGGAGGAAGCAGTGTCTGTATGGCTGGCGGGAGAAGCCAGTGGGTAGAAGGTAAAAATAACTGATAACTCCCTGAATCCTTCATACAATGTTTTAGAATAATAATACTTTCACCGTTAACATTATCAAGTATATCAAGGTTGAGACAGCTTTTTTATTCTACTGAAACAGCATCCAACAACTTTACTAAGCTTAGAATGAGTCCTAAGAACATCAAGGAGCTATCATGATACTGAGTACCACTGCATCCAGGCTTGCTTTGGCTCCCACATCATCACTTTATGAAATTTTGCTCTGATCAAGATTCCAAAGGCTTTCTTGATGTACTACTGATTGTGTAGCCCATTCCACTTGATGTTTGAGGGTTCTGCTACTTAGCTTTCTCTCTCCTTTGTTTCTGAATTCTGTCTCACAGTATGTGGAAATTAGTGCTGGATGGTGATGATGATGGTAAATTTTGTGGTATATTTTACGCTGCTCCCAATCCCGACTTATTTAAGGGAAGAGATGGTGTCGATGACGATGATTTTGATGATGATGATGATGAATTTTATGGGTACAGGTATGTGTCAGGCTGTTCATAATACAGACATATTCAGGGATCAGATGACAGTGACGATGATGATGATGATGCTAATAAAGTTTCTGGTAATGATAAAATTTCTGAGAGTATAACACATTTCCTCAATACCAGATTTCCTAGCGCCAAACTCCCCAAAGCCCTGCGTATTGTATTGGCAAAAGTTTTCCAATTTTTCAACTTTTAAAACCTGAATGAAGTGCAGGCATGGACAAGAGGGGTGGGTGGGTAGGAAGGCATGAATATGGTATGAGAACACGGACTGGAAACGTGGTGACAGACAGACAGATAGAAATATTACTGAACTTAGTCAAGAACAATTATGAGAGAGAGAAAGAGAGAGAGAGAGAACATAAACATTACTGTACAACACTAGGCTCACATCCGCATTATCATAATCGCATTGTCTGGTTTGCCCGAGAGTTATATAGGCCTATACGGAAATGACGATAGCGGTGATCTCCGCATTTTGTAAGGTAATCTGGGAAATAAATCAGCATTAGATCCGGATATTAAATTTCAGGTTGAAACTTTGGCTGTCATGTCTAAATTATGCCCGTTTCCGATGATGATGTATTGTTTCGGTTTATTACTGCGAACTAAGGGGGATTTTTTTTTTTTAAATTAAACTACGGAGTGATGTCTTATTGTTGGCTTCTTGTAGTGAAGGCATTACACAGTAAAGTTCATTCTTTTATATGCAAATATGGCTTTCTGTCGTGGGTCCTTGGATTGACTGTGTGATAGACAGTACAGAGCGCATATGTGTGAATGGTTAAGTCTATGATGTGGATGCAGGATTCAGGGAGCTTGAATGTAGTGACAATGTGGGGCCCATTGCACTGGATATGCTGTTGATTAGCTCTCCATTTATCAAGTTTTTTTTTGTGTTTCTAGGCCATAACGCACCTCCTCTTTGGGTGGGAAGAAAAGGCGAGACGATGATGATGACGCCGTCCTGTCAAGGAATATCTGTCAAGGTTAATAGTTAGAAGGTGAATAGAAACAGCCCTTTATTTAACTTCCGCCATAATGAGTATTTATAAAGTTTCTGAATTCCTTATCGAATCTTGTATCCTTACACTAACGTGCATTACTCGGTCTGTCAGGTCTCTAAAGGAAGAAAAACATGAAGAAATAAAAGGTACATATTTATGCTTGTCTATCGCGTTAACCTTTCGGCCTGTGCCAACACTACTGCCGCTAGTATGTACACACTTTCTTGAGCAACGCTTTTGAGCTCTGGCACGTCTTTTTCCTTAAATTCTCGATATCAACGGACGATTTTATTAAGCTCAGGATAAACGTTTAGAAATGGAGAAGTTAGCCATGGCCTTAATAGCCCCTTCATCACGAGAGGCCTTTCCGGAGTTGAATAAAATCGTCTGGTGGCAGTAAAAATAAACTAAATTAAAGTCATCCTGATGCAGTGCGGCCTCTGAATCCATGTGACGTCCATTTTTACTCTGCCTCCATACGGCTCTCTCTCTCTCTCTCTCTCTCTCTCTCTCTCTCTCTCTCAAATAATTTGCAATCGTGTATGAAGATAACCTGAGCACTATCAAGGATCTGACCATGACATTTTACTTGGGTTTCGCCTTTGCTTGCATAGGTTAATTGCTGTGTGTGTGTGTGTGTGTGTGTGTGTGTGTGTGTGTGTGTGTGTGTGTGTGTGTGTGTGTGTGTGTGTGTGTGTGTGTGTGTGTGTGAGAGAGAGAGAGAGAGAGAGAGAGAGGACGAACGGTGAAGAGGACAATTTGAAAAGATGAACAACCCGACTAAAGGAAGAGAAGAAATTCAGATGATTAAGAAGTAATATGAATGAAAAAGATGAAACAAGGAAATAAAAGTGGATATAGAAAGAATTAAGGAGCACCAGTTGAAAGCTGTGAGAGAGAGAAAAAAAAAGTTAAGCTGTTGAATTTGTAACTTTCCAATACCAGCCACCTCGATCAGAAAGAATTTTTAACATCACTCACATTGTTTTTTGTTGCTAAAATCTATCCTCCTCCTTCCTGATCACGCCACTTTTACCAAAGAATTTTTCCTTTAATTCTTTTACTTCCTACACATAGTGATGTCGCAGGTAAAAACACTTGATGATAGATAAAAATGAATTTGAGAATATATCAAGTAGCTATATGCTCTGTCTGTCTGTCTGTCTGTCTGTCTGTCTGTCTGTCTGTCTCTCTCTCTCTCTCATTTTGCTTTCGTAACTGGTGAAGAGAATCAAACCTTTATAACTCTAATTAAGAGAAATAAGATAAAAAAGAAGACGGGAGGGAGGAAGGAAACGGATGAGAGAATGGCAGGATTGAAGCATCTCATAAAAAGAAGGAATACAGAAGTGTTTATTAAAGATGAAAGAGAGGAGGGACGAAAGTGAATAAAAGAAAAACAAGAGTGAAATAGAATATAAATGATAGGACGGAAAGAAAGAGTAATACTATAGACAAAGAAATGGGTGGAAAAACTGAGTGAGGGGGGTTGTTGATACCATATAAAGGCGGAGTAAAGGAAGAGAGAAATGGAGGTGGGAATGAAGAGAACAAGTAGGGAAAGTTGTAAGTGGGAAGGCGGTAAGAATGAGCGAATGGGGGGAGATGATGCTGCACTGATGGGAGTAGAGAGATGTTGGAAAGAAAAGAAGAATGATGGGGTGGGTGGAAGACGATGGGATTTAAGACGAAGAAGGGTAGAGGATTTACATATGAGAAAGGCGGAAATTGGTAGGGAAAGAAGGTGAAGTGGAAGGAATGAAGGGAAAAGAATTGAGACGATGAAAGAGCATGGGAGGAAAGGATGCGGAATTGACGAAAAGGAGAAGAATTGGAATGGGAAAGATTAAGGTCTGAAAGATTAAAAAGACTGAGATTAAGAGAGACGAGACGCAGAGAGAAAATATTCACGAAAGGGATGCGAGTGATGAGGGACAAGAGGGAAAGAAAACGAAAGGACTGAGATGAGGAATGAGTCTGGAGAGGTATGGGGACAGACAGAGAATGGAGAGAGAGGGAGAGGAAGTTGCATTCAGGGAAGGAAGAAGAAGAAGTGAGAAAAGAAGAGAGACTGGAGGGCAAGAGGGGAGAACTGAGACGAAGAGAGAGAGAGAGAGAGAGCGTGGTAAGAGTACCAGATGTTGTATCGCTTCTGACGAAAGGGAAGGGAAGGTAATACGGACATGGAAGGAGAGAAGAGGATGGGACTGAGACGATGAAAGAGGATGGAGCGAAGAAGACAGAGAGGATGGGGAGAAGGAGAGAGGATGGAGAGGAGGAGAGAGGATGGAGAGAGGAGGACAATGTGGAGAGTGGATACAGAAAGGAGAACAATATAGAGAGTGGATGCAGAGAGGAAACTATATGGTATTGACGAAAGGAAAGGAAGTTGAAATTAAAAAATGTTGTGTAGAAAAGTGGCGTGAGGGACTGAAAGGGAGAGGAACTGGGTAATGGAATGTCTCACAACATCCAGCCTTATTTGCAATCTCACAGCAACACCTTATTTACTTTGTTTATTTTCTCTCCCTTTTCTCTCTGCCCTTCTTCCTTGTTTGCTCTGTCCCCTCCTTCTCTTGCAATTTGTCCAGTTCTCCCACACGATTCCTAATCTACTTTTTTTTTTTTTACCCTCACTTGTATCTTGCTTTGCAAAATATTTCATTTTCAGGCAAAAATCCACGGTCGTATCACTGACATTCCTTTAGAAAATATTTTTAATTCATTTATTTTCCATTATTTTTACCAGCTGCCTTTTTATTTTTCTTACTTGTATGTGTGTGTGTGTGTGTGTGTGTGTGTGTGTGTGTGTGTGTGTGTGTGTGTGTGTGTGTGTGTGTGTGTGTGTGTGTGTGTGTGTGCAGTTGCATTCAGTGGAGTTGAGTACGGCGGACTGAACTTGGCTGCTCAATTAATCACGAGACAGGTGCTTGATTAATGAAACTCACCTTCACCTTGATCCACTGCATGTATTCTATTCAGACTGACTTAGCCTGAAATTCCAGTCTCTCTCGTGAATGCTGTGTAACAAGAGATTAATACAAGAGTCTGATGCTGGGCACAAAAAAGAAAACAGTGTTTTTGGAAAGATACTAAGTGATAAATGGATGAAAATTTCCGTCAAGTTAAGGTGAAAGAATTTGTGCATTGAGGCACATAAATTCACCAGTTACAACGAAATACATTCATTTATTATATACTCTTGATGTATTAATTCAGCTTAGGAGAAACATTTCAAACCATAAGGGATAGATACAGACCTCGTTAACAATTTTCACTTCCAGGGAGCTCTCCTGTAACGAATAAATCCGTTAGATGGCAGCAAGATGGGAGTAAAGATAAGGTCCCCAGGTTGAAGGAATAAAAACCTATATCCACACCCATGTGTACACCGTATTACTTTATTCTCATTATTTCCAGGCGATTTTATTCAGCTGTGAGAATATCCCGCTGAGACCAATTTTTGATACGTCATTTTATTCCGATTGGTGGTAGGTGGTGGCGACCATCATTCACTCACTTGATGTAGTGCTGCCAACTTCTTCCTTAGCCTTTATCATTCTTTTTCTTTGCCTCCCCTCCTCTCTTCCCATATCTCCCATCTTTTCTGTCACTTCTTATTGCTCTTCTTTCCTTTACAGGTGGCTTTACATTGAGTGACAAGCCAAATGGTTTCCTGTAAGCCAAGAAACCATTTACAACGCTGGGTGGTAACCATATAACCAACCCATATGTGCTCCCTACGTGTCAACAAGTGGGTTGGTGGAGGGTTAGTGCCCCTCCCCGTAAAACCAATAACTCAAAGTCAAATAGCCACCCCTTACGGGATTATGGCGTCTGGCAATAGATAGATAGATAGACCACCAGATGGTTTTATTTAAGTGTAAGATAATCCACAATTCTGAACCGAACATAAATACTGTCACTGGATTTCCCTCCTTGCATCATCCACCTTCACCGTTTCCTCCCTGACTTTATGAACGTCTTCCACTTCAATATCTCCATTTTTCCCTCTCTCGTCATATCTTCTGCTAATGTGTAGGACGCTCCACTTCACACCCTATTTGCCCTTTACTCGTCCAGTTAAATCACGGATATTCAGGGAGAGAAAGGGAAATCAAACATGGAATTAAATGAACGGAAGGAACGAGAGAATGAGAACAGGATATAATAGCGCCTGATGAACGGTAAGATAATTAGCTTTCCTGGAGTAGCAGATCATGGTTCTACTAATTATTATATTTTACAACATATGCTTTGGTGTTATTCTCCATTTTCAAGAATTATCATACGGTATATGTTTCTCATTTAGGAAATTAATGTAACATTTCATATAATTATGGCTAAAACTTAGCCATTTAGAGTGCAAAAAATAAGCATAATGAGATATCAGTCAAAATACTGTGCAAGCTTGCTGGTGTGATTACTCACCATCTCTAGCAAAGTTTGTGGGGCTGCCAGTAATACAGCTGTCACCACACTCCAGCTCCTTGACAGTAAACTCTGAGGGAGGAGTGCTGGACGCGCCTGTGACATCCAGTACAAAAACTTTCGACACCTCCTGCTTTTCTCTCAATATTATCATCTTCATTCCTAGTCTCCCATCGCTCACACCCGCCCATCTCTTAATACTAATCATCTCCCCCATTCTTCCATTCCTCATACCTGCCCTTCTCTCAGTACTATCATCTCTCCCAGTCTCCCATCGCTCTCCTGGTCTTCTCCCTGACCTTCACCCCTTCCTAAATCGAAACCAGCCTTACATTTTACAGGCATCTACTGACATCCGAGGACTCCCAAAGTAATACTGATGTGTCCTGGTGATCACAAGTTTTCTCGTGGGACACATTCTACCCCATCGAGGTATATATTACTACACTGCCAAGGGACCCAGGCGAATATACCCCAGCTCAGTACAGAAACAGTGACTTCCCGATAACGGCTGGGTTCGATTAACGGTGCGTGTTGTTTACACCGCCCGACTCGTGTTTATCCAAGCCTTGGGCAATGCTTATAAAATAACTCTCATAGACAGACACGGCAATAACCACACAAACAAGAGGCTGCATTCTTCTATGAATAACTCTGGAGACTTCGTGATACCTCTTCATTAGCATTTTATTTTGCATATTATGCCCTAAAACTCTCGTGTGTTGCTTGCATCACATAAACATCGACACGGTTTGTGAAATATGAGAGTATATTAACGTGCAACATGCAAGGTAAACTGCTGAGAAATAAGCGATATGAAATCTCCGAAGCGACTAGAAATACAAAATACTATCTCATTCAGCACAGAACGATGCTATTCCACAGACGGGCGATTAGGAATGGAAAAATAAACGAAGTGGGAAGACGAATGAAGGAAAGAAATAATAGTAATGTGAGAGGTACAGAAAAATCCGAGAGAATGTCAACAGAAAAGCTGGACGGACTGATGGTGGGAAGAAATAATCATGAAAATGGAACCTTGAACAAACGTAAAACAGGGATGGCGGGAGGGGGGAGTCCGACTGGAGTCTTTAAATTACCGCTTCTGTTTATATATGCAAGTAATATTCTTTGTAACCTGTGTATGGGTCATATTTTACCTGGCAGAGGAGGCTTCTTGGCACCTCTTCTTCAGCAGTTTATACAGCAGACTGCATCCTAGCGTTGTCTCCATCCATAATATTCAATGGGATACTGAGATTAGATGTGCAGGATTAATGGCTAAAAAGGGGTTTCTACGAAATCATCAAAGCCATTTATAATCCAAGCTTCTTCCCTAAAGTTACAAAAAAGAAGTATGACTCACCGCAAACACAGCTATCATTCACTTTAGCCTAGCAGAGATTTTCGTCCTTCTTATTGTTTATTGCTGGTAGTTCAGTACGAGAATAAGACCATATTCTAGTGTTAATCACTTGTTATAAACCAACATTCAAAATGAGATAAATTTAGTCTGAGCATCCATGTGCCCTAATTTTGTTTACTCTGCTGCTTCCATACTCTGTTTTCTCCGTCTCCTCTCTCAAATACCACACTTATCATCTTCGGAGCTTTGTGCCAGGTTAAGCTAATATTTGTATGGATGTCAGACAAGAACGTGAATGTTTGTCATTACGATGCTTTAAATTCCAGGACAGAGTTTCATATCTAGATAATTTATTGCGTTTGAGCTACAGGTTTTCTGTGGCTTTACCCTCTTCCCTGTGCTTTAAATGATACATCAGGCTCAAAGCACCAGCCCCGCGCCAGGATATTCCATTAGCCTTCACTTCCTCACCAGTCCCTCCATTACTAATTTTTTTTATTCCTGCTTACGGTATAAAATAGGGGCTCACTGTGGCTTTACCGTTTTTCTTTTGCTTTAAATGATTCATCAGTCTCAGAGCGCCAGCCCCACAACCAGGATATTTCATTAGTCTTCACTTCCCCACTGTTTACGATATAAAACAGTAACATTAAAGTCTGTTCACTTTAATTTCACGTCAACTTTCATCTTTCCATCTTTAAGCCTGAACTCCTGGAATATGGTGCTAGTCACGAAGAAGTTCTATGGGAAAATGGAAAACCGTAGTGTTGCCAAATTTTGTTTCAAAGTTACAGTATATCAGCTGTATAAGGACGAAAATCTTGGCCAAGTTAAGGAGGACAAATTTTGTAATCGCATTCACAATTGAGTCCTGATCATAAGGAATCTGGACACGCGCACCAAAATCCTCGTGTAACCCAGCTTTAAGCTTATGAACTGAACGAACCTCACTATGGTACTTACATGCAAAGATACTAGTAACTCCCGCTAACCTCCATAGGAATCGTAAACAAAGTCGCACAAATATCATTTTTTTTCTTTCTTTCTTCAAAACGAAATGGTGTATACGAGCGTTTTACGCACCAAAGCTCTTCTTAACACCCGGGGATGTTTCTTTCCATACTTAAAACGGAACTGGAGCTGCAGCACGAAGGCTTCAACCTAAAAACATTCTTTAGTACACAGGCCTCTCCTGACAATGTGTAAAAGTTTATGGATCCATGTTGCCCCATTCCACATAAGCATTTTACGTGTAATGTAATATATCGGTAATCGCGGTAGCGATTATCGTATAGCTAAAAATAGTTCTATAGTTCAGCTAACGTGTATTTAGCTAACTTCCAAAAAGATAATAAACCAGAAAACAAACATTTCATTCTAAAATGACTGTCAAGACGTAGGAATGGAAAGATGCACAAAATGAAAAGAGACAGACAGACAGACAGAGCATTTGGGATAGGAGGAGATTTAAAGTTCCGTACCCATTACTACATTTCCCATTGTATTTACAAAACATATGCAACTGCTGGTATGTAGTAATCGGTACGTAATTTTTTATCTCCTGCTGTCCAAATGCTGTCGTGTTTTTGTGCTTTTTTCATCTCATGTTTCTGGAATTTTTCCATTCCTACATCTTAAGTCATTCGATTTTTTTTTTTTCCACTAGCACTTTAGACAAGATTAGGAGAAATACACTGAGGTGGTTTGGACATGTGGAGAGAATGGAGAATGAAAGACTGACTAAGAGGGTGTATGTAGGTGAGGTGGAGGGAGGGAGAGGGAGGGTAGACCGAGGATGTGGTGGAGGGATGGAGTTGAGAGGTATATGAGGGAGGGGGTGAGTTGGGGGAGGGTAGTCAATTGGTGGGTGACAGAGTGACTTGGAGGCGTTTTGTCTGCGGCCACCCTTTGCGGGATTAGGGCGTCGGGCTATAGATAGATAGATAGATAGACCTTAGACTCAATGGTATCTGACACGAACAAACAAACATAACAAAAACACACGAAAGGTATTATTTCCCTTGACCGTTTTGGACATGCATGTGTACTCTGAGGCATTGCACGTCTTTTCAACTACAGTATGTAGCCTATTAACACTCTCAGACCCCTGTGCTCCTCCCAGCTGAATATCCTCTGGCTTTAGCTGGAGCAACATTCCAGAGTTGTTCCTACCATGAGAGAGTTACGGGTTTAACTCACCTGACCACCAGGCGTCCTTTTGGTTGTATGGTTAGCCACTCATCGTAGTAAATGGTTATGCTGGTTATATGCAGTTATACGGCTGGTCACTCAGTGACGATGCACCTGAGGATTTCACTACTTGCATGATGTGTATTTGTGACATCGGTATGTGTCTTAGTTAAGGTACACACACACACACACACACACACACACACACACACACACACACACACACACACCGCAACCATATACTGTACCCTCCATTGCAGGGCCACAGTTCCTATTACTACACAGTGAATTCCAGTTTCATGGTCATTACCGAGGGAAGCGCCGGAATGCAGACAAAGGGCGAAACATGAGTGCGGGAGGAGCACAAGATGGCTAGCTAGAGTTTAGACAGTAATTGTTTTTATCCTTTGACTGCCGTTGGTTACTATGAGCTGAATTAAATTGTCGGTTATCACCATCATCGTCATCATCCCATCTTTCCCACCTGTGAATGGGGTGAGGTAGAGTCCAGAGTGAAAGGTGGAATAAACTGTGGGTTTTTTTTTTTAGTGTCACGTATAGTATAAGGTTAATGGTAATGTACTTAATTTTTTTTACATTCTTGGGAAGCCCTAGGTTTCTGTGGCGCATAGTGTAATCACCTCATGTATAAGACGAAATTTTCAGCAGTTAATGCACAATCAAAGAGTTAATGCCGTGCTGATGCCCTGAATGCATGTACTATATGGCACAAAAATGCCTCAAAATCAGGCATGCCTGAATAAGGTAAGGCCTGTGTTATGGTGCCTTCCGTCCCTCCCTACTACACTTCTCTAGTCCAGTGCATTTAAAGAACATCCAAATTAACCTCTTCACTTCGAATGAGTAGCTTTTATTTTATTCTTGCTACTACCCAAAAATTATATTTAGCTTTGGAGAGACTTTTCGAAATGGATGTGATTGACAGAGCCTTAGTTAACCCTTTCAGTACAAGGGATCTTTTCTTAACTGAATGTAATCCTCGGTGGACAGGACAAACAGATTGAAAAAATTGGTCATCATATTATGTGTGTTAATGGCTACTATTTCATGAAGAAGACAGCTGGCATTTTGCGGTTACCCTACTTTTATTTATTTACTGGTGGTAGGTGGGTGCGCTCACCATCCACTCACTCGATGTAGTGATGCTCTCGGGTGGCTGCCCTTTCCTCTCTTCCTTCCTTCTTTCCTTCCTTCCTCTTGCGTCTTTCTTTCCTTCATTCTTTCCTCATCCTTCTGTCTACGGTGTCTCTACGCTGAGTGACAAGCCAAACGGTTTCCTGTACGGCAGGAAACCATTTACTACGCTGGGTGGTAACCATATAACCAAATTATGACGCCTGGAGGTTTACTGGGTAATCAAGACGCTCCAACCGGATTAAGCCTGTGTCGGTTCATATCTATGGGGTGGTTGGGGTTTATTGCTCACGTATGCCACTCTGGGATGAGTGATGCTGGTCACTCTCCTCTTAAATGTCAGGACCAAATTGCCTAGCCCCGGGCTCCCACGCTCCTCATGAGGCAACACAGGTTTGGATGATGGATGGATGGATGTTACATTCTAGTTATGGCTAATTAATATTTTTGTCAGAAACATGCAGATATCAAGCAATATGCCATTTTTTCCTCGTTCTCAAGGTGAGATTAACAAAAGCATCAGCAAGTAAAATGGATAAGAATACCAATGACGCACGAACAATACTAAGCAAAAGTTTCTACATTAACTATTAAAAAAAAAAAAAAAAAAACTCAAGTTTCCTTCGTCCTCCGCTCTAATCTCATCCCTGACCTTGAGAACTCGGGCTGATGACAAAAGTTTCAAGAAAAAAGTCAAACAAAAGAATCTTATTACTTTTCCAGGAGACAAAGAGGTCTTCAGTATCTTGCAAACAGCGGAAGTCTAGTTCGTTTTCAAGTAACTGTAGTCATGAAAAGCAATTACGAGAATACTTTGCTGTCGACGATCACCAGACTTGAGTATCACATAAATATAAGGCTTTTTAATGATACGGCTCGTTATTATCATCACCGTCATCATCGTCATCACCACCATCATCATAATCACCATCATCTAATACCCGGCTTGAAATATATTATTATGAGGTAACGGGGGATATGAAAAGAAAGATTGTGTGCTGATGACAGGTAGTAAAGATGCCATTAACATCGATACTTATATTATTTATTTTGGTACTGTCAAAATCAGTATAACTATCTACTATATATACACAAGTCTTAAATTTTCTTATATTTATGGCGACGGGGGAAAAGTGATAATGAAGAGAAAGAAAGGCAGACGAAAAGTAGGATGTGAACTGAAGAAAATCTATGAAAACAAAGAGAGAGAGAGAGAGAGAGAGAGAGAGATGGGGGGGGGGACAAGGACATGAAAATTGGTCAAATTTGAGGGTTGGGTTGCCGTAACTCAGAACTTAACGAATGTCAACTCTGAAAAGTGCACCAAACTCGATGAAGATTTCTCTCTTTTCAAATACTTTCTGTTTATTTTCCTTCCTCTCCTTCTCGTTCCCTTCAAGTTCATTTTCTTTTTAATCATTCAGCTGAACATTAATATGACGTGTGTATAATATAAGTAGCAGAGATGTGTTATGGCGCCTCTTAATGACATAGTATACATTCCCTTGAGTCTACCTACCACTTCCTTGAGTGTGTGTGTGTGTGTGTGTGTGTGTGTGTGTGTGTGTGTGTGTGTGTGTGTGTGTGTGTGTGTGTGTGTGTGTCGTTTCGTTTTTCTTTTCCTCCTTTATTTTTTTGCTGCATATTTTATCATGTTGAAAATTTTCATTATCTCCTTCACAGAGGGAAGTGGAGCCTGCTATGGTACCCCTGTTAATTTGGTGGAGACGCAAATGCGGCACCCAAACAGGAATCAAACCTCCACACTTTTCCCGTGCCTCCCTGTGACGAGGTGCTGTCAACCGCTAGGGTATATCATTTCACTGCATGGAAAGGCTTTGCAAGGGATGTTGTTTAACTGTGGTTGATTGGCCTTCTCGACCAGACAGAATGGAGTTGATCAACAATAACAACAATCACT
Organism: Coenobita brevimanus; assembly: GCF_032717465.1. Classification (NCBI taxonomy): domain Eukaryota; kingdom Metazoa; phylum Arthropoda; class Malacostraca; order Decapoda; family Coenobitidae; genus Coenobita; species Coenobita brevimanus. The sequence goes on along the minus strand of NW_027643792.1, from coordinate 88,544 downwards.
TATAGGTGACGGTTTTCACAATTATCCATGCTTCGTAATTTATATATCCATGGTTTAAAATTCTCACTATTGTTAGTGTTTCACAGATTTCTTAATTTCGGTATCCATACTTCATTTTTTTGCACCTATATCAATTATTGAAAATTGTAACGTTTATATATTTCAAAATTTTTAGTACAATCCATGTTTCAAAATTTCCATTTCGCGTTCTTTCAAAAGTTTACCACCAATAAAATGACAGGGAAACAGGCGGGAAATAACCTTGTAAGCGCGATGACGCCTATTCTTTAGTAATGCTGCCTTTAGACGATTTATTCAACTTAGGAAAAGTCTCTCGCACTGAAAGGGTCGATAAAATGCATATCTATCATTTGCATTCAAAAAGTCTCCAAAGCTGAATAGTATAATCTGGAAGGAGAGAGAATAAAACTGAAGTAATGGCAGTGAAAAGGTTAAGACGAATGGTGGACAGGGGAGGGGGATGAGAGAAAGAGCTGAAGAATTCTAGAGGGAGAAGAAGGAACGGAAGAAAAGCTGGAGAGAATTGAAAAGGTTAGTGTAGAATGAGGGGAAGATGGGCGAGGATTAAGACGAATAGAGCAAAAGGGACAGGGAAAGGAGAAAAGAAGTACTGGAGAAAAGAGAAGGAAGGGGTGAGGAGGAGAGAGGGCGGAAAAAGGTGGAAAGGATGGGAGGGAAGAGGGAGAAAAGAAAGAAGTTGAGATGAGAGAGAGAGAGAGAGAGAGAGAGAGAGAGAGAGAGAGAGAGAGAGAGAGAGAGAGACTAAGACTGTGCTACTAAAAGGAAGCCGCCAATAACGGTACGAGGTGAACAGTTTTACAGGGCTTTGAGATTTAGTGGTGCTCGTCAAGAGGCAAGAGCATAACGCTGGGAAATAAGAGATGAGGAAATTCTAATGCAAAAAAAAAAAAAAAAAATGCTATACACACATGGCCAAATCAAAGACAGAGCCACTATGACTGATGACCTTAAGGGCGAAAATGGTCTCCTTCATAATTCATTCATGAGGTCATCAGTAATTGTAGATCCGAAATGACTGAGATTTTGATACACGTTGATATAGTTTTTTTTTTAATTAAAATTCCTTTACATATCCCAAAGATATGCCCTTTCCTCCCGGGATACCCTGTATATTATATGGCCTATATTCCCATCCTGGCTGAATAAAAAACCCTCTGACGGCAGCAAAATCAATGCTTAAAATTATTAATATCGTTAACGCATTTAGTACCAGTTCTATTAACCCCAACAGGACACCTCGCTGAATAATACCTGTTGATGATAGGTTCCTGAGTATGCTGTTTCTTAGGGCTGTATATTGAATCTGAAATCGGACAGTCGGATGCAGACCCCCAGTTATTGTCAATGATTTTTGAAGTATCTGACGATGATGGAACATATTTGGCGTTCCTCTATCTTTACTGGCATCATTCTGTAACATGGGATGCGGCCTGACCATACCTAATAACCACAGGCGTTCCATAAATGACAGTCAGAAGTTAGGGGTTTGCACTCCACTTTGCGATTTAATGTTTCAGCGGGCGACCTTTACTTATATATGCTTGTGTTTTCTACAACGGATTTTTAAACACCTTTCCACTTCTGTACTACATCGCTTGTGCAATAAAACTTGATGGTGATAATATTTATGTCCTCTTAGCATACAGTCGTTATTACGGATGGATATTGATTCCCTACCATCGATAGGAAGGTTATATTATCACCCTTCCAAGTTGTTAAGTTGTTGTCTTGTCTAATTTTGAACATGCTTATGATGGAACTGTCCGTCACATAGTCTGGAGGTCAGTCTACTCTTTAGGCAACATATATTTTGTGCGTCTATATTAGCTCTTCCTATCGTAAACAACACCTTGAAGGTGGTGCTTGGAGGTACGTGTGTGTGTGTGTGTGTGTGTGTGTGTGTGTGTGTGTGTGTGTGTGTGTGTGTGTGTGTGTGTGTGTGTGTGTGTGTGTGTGTGTGTGTGTGTGTGTGTGTGTGTGTGTGTGTGTGTGTGTGTGTGTGCAAAACGAAAGTAATTAACGTGTCGTATAATTTACGGGCAAGTATGCTGAAACCAAAGTTTTACATGTAAACGTATGGATTCTCAAAGAAGACAATAAGCAAAGATACATAAACGTCACACGAAGAGGAACAGACAAAGGTGGAAGATATTTCGATTTTTTCGCGCAGAAATGGGTATTGGTAGGTCAAGTTTTGGGTAAATCAGATAACAAATACTGTATACAGTCAACTCTCTGGCAATCCAGAGATCTAGTGGAGGATAGGAAATAATTCAGATGGAATGTGAAAAGCCGATCATAATATTTCGCAAATGTACCAGGTTAGAATAAAACAGTATTGAAAATGATTGAGAATGAAATAAAAAAGTTGTGGGTTTCATTTATCTAACCTTGGACTGACACAGGCTGATTATAATGATGGTGCGAACCGATAATTTGATGACACGTCGTTGAATTATATGTAACAATATTGAAAACTTTCAACAGATCCTATACATTGTCGGGTATTTAATATCATTCTCATGTTCTAAAACTGCCTCTGATTGTTCGCCTGAACAAAAGAAATAAAAACCGTCTTTCTCCCTGTCGTGTACAGATTCTCCAGGAAACAGTCATCCTCTCGGTCCGCTGAGCTCATTAATGGATCCTGTTATCAGCAGCCGAGGAAATTAGGCATTCCAGGTCACAGGCATTGATGTGTCAGCATATGTTCGAGGCAGTTTGGTGAGGGCAGGTTAAATCATGAGCCTGTAACTCCGAGGAGCAATGAGACAGGACACATCATTTACAAGCACTGTCACGATATTCCTACATACTGGACAAACACACACCTCGTCATACAAAACTCAGGATGCGCAGAGAACAGTGTAATTTTTTTAAAAGTCTACGGTGGCAGTAACTGCTTCGACAATATACTCACTGGCCGCTTCCCATCCTGGTTAATATAATGGCTCAGCAGCTGGAACTCCAGATTTGTTGTCAACAAGTCGGTTTTGTCCTGTGCTGCTTCCACTGCTGCACTTATTTAGTTCACCTTTGTCACAGTCTTACATTAGCTGCATTTCTTGGTGAAAACTCTGAATAATGCGTTGCATATGTTGTGATCATTTTGCTTCTCTAAATATTCCTCAGACGTAATGGAACACTACTCCTGTGATCTTTAGTGTCTTCAACAAAACCTTCCATGCACATCTCCATGCCAGGACAACATCAACCAAGAAGTCCATAGGGTAGCACCGTCCAGTCATATGTTGATGTGTTTCTTCCAAATATATCTAGATTACATTCTTCTTTGTGCATCGACACCATTAATGAGAACTGTGTACTATACAGTATATTCCTTATCAACTCCTGTCCACAGCACATTTCCCACACATTCAAAATATCATCATCGTATCATATCCCTACATGAGAACCTTAGTATTCAGCAGTTTTAAATCATCTGTAGTGCTTCATCTAATCTGCGCTCGCGCGCGTGCGTGCGTGCGTGTGTGTGTGTGTGTGTGTGTGTGTGTGTGTGTGTGTGTGTGTGTGTGTGTGTGTGTGTGTGTGTGTGTGTGTGTGTGTGTGTGTGTGTGTGTGTGTGTGTGTGTGTGTGTGTGTGTGTGTGTGTGTGTGTGTGTGTGTGTGTGTGTGAAAATTCCGTGTCATCAATCATGGGAATTTAAAAATGGTCAAAATACACTTGTAATTAATTTATAATGCCGAGGAAGTCACAGTTTATGCAAATCCCGTTGAAACAAGGTCATCAGCAATAAACGTGTTGAGGTTTGCATTCTAGGTAACATGTAAGGCATCGTAGCACTTTAGCTCTTAATTTTATATATTACACTTTAGCATTGTCTCGTATGCTACATATACTGCCTTAATATCAAAGTAGGATGCATCAGTAATAGAAAACTGGATATTAAAGTATGGGGCACAGAACAAATCGCAATGCATAAAGGGTTACGATGTCTCCTGTGCAACTTAGGATACGGCTCTGACTAGTAACTTTTGCCCCTTTCCTGAGTTAAGCTGAATTAGCCTGGAACTCGTAGATGTAAAAATAGCCAACTAATCTATAATGTGCTTCGTGGCGGGGTTTCTGGCTGACTCTTTCTGTTCCTATTTTTTACTTGAGTCACAAACCCAATTACAGTTTTTACTTGAGCAATAAGTTATGGTGGTGTCGGGGAACTGGTGGGGGAAGAAAGAGAGAGAGAGAGAGAGAGAGAGAATAAACATGTATCACCGGACTCGTGGACTAATTCCATATATTAGATTCAGAGCACTATTGTTAGAGTAAAATGTGTTAGCTAAGAGGTTATTAGAGAACAGAAGGAAGGGAAGGGGTATTATGGCCGTTCTATGGGACATCCATATCGGTATCTGACTTTGTGTGTAGATGGATAACGTGCGTGTGTGTGTGTGTGTGTGTGTGTGTGTGTGTGTGTGTGTGTGTGTGTGTGTGTGTGTGTGTGTAAAGTTAGTATATTGTGTGGTAATGTTAAATCTAGAAGTGTGAGGGTCTTGTCCAGAGAGTAATGGAATGCGGTGGCCAAGTTTGTAGAAATTTTCTATTGTCTCAGTGGACGTGGGTTCGATTCCCGGCTCGGGCAATGTACAGCTTATCGGATTTGAATTTCGTGAAAGTAGTTTTCACTGATCTACCAAAAACCCGCCGACATGACGTAAAATCACCCTCGTCAATATTTCTTGCTCTGAAATATGCAACCATCGCTCATTCCCAGCCTAAAACCTGGAAAGCCTAACTCAGCTTTCATCACGAACAGCATTTCCACCTCTCCAACGATTCATACATTTTTCTTACAAGGCTCCGCCAGCTCCTCGTATTCCTAACCTGAACTTTCCCTCAGCTTGAGCTACTCCTTAAAAAAAAAAAAAAAAAAAAAAAAAATCCTTTGTCTTATGTCTGAATCTATTTTCCTCCTTTCCACCTCCTGTTTCATTGCTTTACATAATAGTATTCAGTTTATCCTCCTACTCCTGCTGCTTCTTCAGTTTCAAGCACTTCCTTCCAAAAGTGTCTGCCCGGCTGCTGCTGCCGCTGCTGTTTCACAGCTTTACTCAGTATTATTCATCTAAGCCTCTTATAATCCTCCTATTCCTTCCCCTACTCCTACTCATCGCCTTCTCCTTTTCCTGTTCACCCTGTTCCTCCTCCTCCTCCTTCTCCTTCTCCTCCTCCTCCTCCTCCTCCTACTCTTACTATCCTCATACCCCTACTCCTTCTCCTCCAGCTACTCCACCTACTTCTTTTGCCAGGTCAGCGTTTGAAGTGCTGATGAGGAACGAGGTTATCGAGGCAGGAGGAGAAAATTAGGCGGAAAAACTGCATGAAAATGCAACGGAAAGTGTGTCAAAGCTGGTACGACGAGGTACATGGGACTCAGAGGAAAGGGAACCTATATGGAAAGGAGAAAGAGCTGAAAACGAGAAAGAGCTAGAAAAGAGGAATCACAGAAAAACAAAGAAGCAAAGAAATGGAAATCATGAGAGGAACAAGTAGGGGGAAAGGAATGAGTAAGCAGTGAAAGGTGAAAGAGAGAAAAGGGAAACGGAATATAAAGGGGCCAAGGAATGTGGAAACTGGATTAAGAGGAGCGGGGTGGCGAGAGGAGGGGGTTGATAAAAATGCAGACGTGGAAGATGTGCAGTGGAAAACATGGTTAGCATGTAAGCAAGCGTAAATGCATATAAAAATGAATGAAAGTAGAAGAAATGACAGAAAAACATGATAAGTGATGACAGTAGAAAAACATATGATGGGAAAGACGTGAAGGGATAGAGACGTAGAAAGGGGGGAACGAAAAAAAAGAAAAGACGCTTATTGAAGAAAAATGAAATATATATATATATATATATATATATATATATATATATATATATATATTCAAACAGACTACTCAAGATAATTTTTATATATCGTAAGACAGATATTCAGTAATGAAAGTGTTTAATTTGTCTACATCTAACCCTTCCCATTCGGAGCGTCCATCTGCAGCAAAGTAAAATAAACTAGAAATGGCAAGAATACAATAAAAAAAATACATCGCTAGATTGGAGGTAAATTGAATAAAGTCTTCTGATGGCAGTAAACACTGGATTAATCTCAGCTGATACATTGCCTAACAGAGATTAACCTCATACTTTCAACCAAATGGGCAACAAAGCAGAATACGGTACCGGTACCAAGAATAGCCGAACCGAGTCTCATGTATCAGGTTAATGAAGGATACTGCACAAGTCCTGGCGAAAGATTCTCGAACATATGTACGATCAATCCCCTGTAGTAACTTAGATTTATTTCTACAAGAAGAACTAGTGGCACGGGAGAATTCTGCATTCTTCCTTCCTTATCCTTCCTGCAGGAAGGATATATGAATGACGATCATTTTCCTCTAATTACTATAAGTGATTCTTGTGCGATGAACAGGACATAAGAAAAATGTCCACCCTGCTTTCCTTGTCCTTCCCGAAACAATAAATCTTAGTTACAACTGATACTGATCGTGAGTGTGTTTGTGAATCCGACCAATGGCTATGCTGACTACCTCTGAATTCCCTAACTAAACAGGTGTGTAATTCTGCCTCACAGTTGCACAGGTGATACATGACTACAGGTCTCAGTATTACCAAATTTTTATATGGCACCTGAAATTGAAATTGAAAACGAACTGAAAAATAAAAAGCGTTGCATGAGTGACAGTATTTGTTGTACAGCGTTGTGTGAGTTGACGTTTACGAGGAATGGTGATTTATTTGGTGTGGTGCTGTGAAGGTAACAGTTTTAATGAGATTATTTATTTTGACAGGTTTAATAATGCTGGATCCAAAATGCTTTGTAAAATACTCACATTTGGAGTGGACATGAAGGATCCAATCTTTTAAAACTCACTGATGTTAAAAGTGTTTTTGTTAAATTTAGCAAGAGACGCAAAAGAAGATATATCCTCCTACATATAGCACAGTTTTATATTGCAGCCTCAAAGAACAGTACAAAATATATCCAGTAAGGTCAAATTTATCAGAAAATGATAAGGCAGATATATATGTGTTTGTTTCTGTTCCGATAATTCTGCTTATTTCTTGCGGATTTCATGTTGATTCTCTGAACTATCAAGAAGCAAAGATGTATTGATCTTCGGGCGATCTGGAAACAAAACACGGACACTGGTCTAAAGAAAAAAGTAACAAAAAATGAAAGGGTACCCCTATCTGGATCTGCTTCCTAATACACTGTCACTAATCGTTTACACAGTCATGCACATATCATTTTAAATTACACACACACACACACACACACACACACACACACACACACACACACACACACACACATACGCACACACACACACAATACTTTGGCCACTTTAGAATGGCGTAATGCTGCCACCTCCTCATCATGAATGCCGAGCCATGCTAAGAGACCTACGCTAGAATATGGTACAGTCATGAAGAACTAATATGGACAAGGTCCCGAGTCTTAAGATTGTGCAGTTCTAACACTTACAACAAAAGATCAACAATTGCAAATGGTGCTAGTTACAAAAAAAAAAAAAGTTATAGAAAGAATACTGAGTCCCAGTATTATTTATCCGCACACTGGATTACGGGATCGAGGCTGAGAAAGGACAGGAAAAACTCTGTCAGTCTTAGGTGGATGAATCACACAGTCGCTGAATTTGGTTAACCAGTTTAACCCGATTACGTATTTATGTACTTACCATCAGACCATCTTGTTCAACTTAGGACAGACCACTCTTAGTACTGGGTTTAATCAAAGCTATATTAAAATCCCCCAGCTCTATATTCTCTTTAAAGCTGAAGAAATCGTCTGGTGACCGTATTAATACAAAATGCAGTACAATAGTGGACGATAAGTAGCGGCAAAATGAAGAATTCCGATGGTTATCAGAGAGAGAGAGAGAGAGAGAATGATGGTGATAGTTGTTGCTAAATATAACCTCTGGTAGTCCCATCGTTGCAATCTGCGACCAGTCATAGTTTCACAGGCACAGGCAATTTGTGGCAGAATGACTTGAATACCAAGATGGTGTTTTTTTTGTTTTTTTTTAAATGCTATCTGGTGGTTAAATATTCTGTATACTGAATAAAAATGGTATTTTTTTCATTGTTTGTAATTTAAGTATACAGTCTATTTGCTGGCATTACCAAAGCTACATATTCATTATTTGATTTACTTAATTCAACAGAGATATTCAGTTTACTGATGATGATGATGATGACTGACAAGGGAAATATATAGGACAGTCTGAAAAAATAATAAGTGCGTGATCAGGATAAAAAGTAATAAGGCACATTGCTTAATGTGTTTACTTATTTGACCACTTCATTGGGAATGGAGAAAGGTCTATACGGATAATATGTGAGGGACTAGGTGTCTAGGGAATGGTTGGCCAGGCGGTACTGAGGATGTGTAGAACGACAAGTGCGGTGGATGGAAGTGAAGAACAACACTGCTGAATTATTACTCTTATAGCTTGTATGGCCTATAAGTAATAATTTACTTGTAATTAATTTATAATGGTCGATACAAATCTAATAATCTATTTCAGCTAACATCAGACGATTTTGTTCATCTGTGGGTGAGTATAGGAGTGGGAGAGATAATGTTGTCGCCATTAATTTCTTCATGATGGAACAACTCTAGTATCCAATTCCAGTCAACGCCAGACGATTTTTTTTTTTTTTATATCTAAGAGCGAGCCCCACAAGCCAGTGCGAGTAAACTACAATATTTACCATGGATATTACTCAGAGGTAACAATTCTTCATAGAGGCAAATATCTCTAAACTAAACGTGTTTTTAAAACCAAAAATCAAAAAATTGCTCCGAGATGCTGCTTTTTTTCCGGTACATGCCATGATAGGTCAAACAGTCTCTCTCTCTGTGTGTGTGTGTGTGTGTGTGTGTGTGTGTGTGTGTGTGTGTGTGTGTGTGTGTGTGTGTGTGTGTTATATTAAAGGATATACAAGAAGACTGCAGAAAGCTCCCATGTCTTTTGTTCCTTCTTCAAATCGAAATCTGACTTATGAGGGGGAACTGATCGTATGTTTTCGAAAATCTGGGTCATGCACTAAGCACCTAGATCAACTTGAAATGTAATCAGCAGAGTGTCAGGGCATCGTCATACTGAGACCGGAATTATACTTAGGGTCGTCTACTGCCTGGCACAGGTTTCGTAGCATCTTTATCTTAGCGATCTATTTTGCATATATTTATCTTTATGTTTCCGACTCTGAGCTCGCCCTTAACAGCCCCTTCCCTAAGGCCCAGCAGCTCTCCTACGTACCATACATCTTCACATGTCACAACTTAAGAGCTAATACCCAAGGTCCGTACTGGATATATGCTAGGGCTTTCTTATACAGAACTGGTGTAGTGATATTAGTGGGGGTGTTTTACGACATGTCGATGGGTCTTATGAAAGATTATAAAACATTACTTTAGCGAAGTTAAACTCTTTTAAATTGCTTCCTTCTCCAGCCGGGATTAGAACCCGCATCTATTGGCACAGCAAAACCACCTCCCTGCCGACTCGACTACCACCCACCCCCAACACTTATATTCGCATCCATGATATGCAAGAGAGTACTGAGGTGTAATGTGCAGAAAAAATCGCCGAAGAGAAGTTATAATGCCCCTCGAATACGCCCCCCATTCTAATCCCGATTATGTAGCTCAGGGTAAAGTTGGAAGAAAAGCATTCCATTCTAAGTCATGTTCTGAACAAGCCATTTCTCATTGCTAGACACGATGCAGGTGACAGAGAAAAATGACATGCCTAGAACGTGTAATTTTAAAACGGGGTGTTCTTTTATCAACTTTTACCTGGCCTACACGACAGAGCAATGACAATCAAAATACCAGATGTATTCTGAGTGGCTATGAGAGATTTTGCAACATCTCTTCCTTAGCGATTTATTCTGCACATTGCAACTCGGGGATCTTTCTGTATGTTAATGATGCAAAGTATGGCGCTAATAACACGATTCGGACAACACACAATACATTGTTAAGGTCTATAATGCAGAATAAATCACCAGGGAAAAGGTGCTACGAAGCCTCCCATGCCACTCAGAATGCTGCTCATGTCCAATTCCAGACTCAGTGAAACGAGGTCCTCAGGCCAATGCAACTCAGGCGGCTGTGTCGTTTCCATGCTAACGAAACTGCTAATTGAGCTTCTCAGTTCACAGAGGTTGGTCTGGCGTGAAATGAAAGGCATTTGGGAGGATGTGTTAGGGCAACGGGAGGGAGAGGAAGAGATCTGTGTTATAACACGGTGCGTGTCACTGTGATGACTGATTGTGTCCTAACCTAACCAAATCTCAAAAGTTTAATCTAATCTAACCCTGACAGACTACCCCAACCTCCCTTAAACAATTCATGCAAAGAAGTACGAAAAGCGATTACAGGTATAATATATGTCCACGAAGCCTGAGATGATTGTCACTTCAATATTGTAGCACAGAACGTGTTTAGCCTATAAGGATTGTACGCATTAGTACCTGATTTTGTTAATACACAAGACTGAATCAGTAAACTCTATCGTAACACATTCCCCAGTATGGCTTAAACAACACAAACGATTTTTGTAACAACTTTAACGACCAGTATTGTGCTGAAGCGTGCATTTTCCTCTTTATTATTAACTTATTTTTACCGTGAAAGTCCCATTTATAACCGTCTTTCCTTATGACCCAAAACTGACTTACTGGAGTAGGCGGCTTTTTTATCTGTTTCTATGACTTCATCATTTATTGTCCCGAGAGGAGTGTAGAGGCCCAGGGCAAGGCTATTCAGTCTAGATGTTTAAGGTGAGTGTTCCGTTGCTTTCCCTGTGTGGTATTATGTGAGCAAGATACCGAGTCAGCATCTCATATAAAACCCTTTTGAGCTATATCCGGGCTTGCATTTTCGACGGTTAAGGAAGCTCCCTAACCCCTCTTCGTTAGCAAATTATTTTTGGATATGGCTGGTTAATATCTTTTTCTGCGTTATTTATGCAGAGTATGACGAGACTGGATTTATGTCGACAAAGATATTTTAGGCCCAACCCACCTGACGTTGACCCCCCTACCGGTAACTGGGAGGGTAACCCCGTGATGTAATGAGTCATGTTAAAGGATGCAGGTTTGAAATATGCACCCTTAGGTTTTGGTTTCATATCGATAGGACGAATCTGAAAGGAGTTATGGCGAAAAAACGATTTTTACTCGTCCTCCCCCCCCCTTTTTTTTTTTTACATTTTTCGGCCCTACTGCCTGGGTTTTGGCCCAGTTCTGCCCAAAATTTATTCAGGTGATCAGAAGTTCGTAGCTCATCATCCCTGTAATTTTACTCAAAATCGCACCAATAGTTTTCGCGTAGAGTTGTTAACAGACAGACAGACAGACAGACAAACAAACAGACAGATAAACCGAGCGAGAGTAATATCCGTCCCAGAGCCCCTATGGGGCTAGCACGGGTACGAGTTCTGTTGGTCTGCACTAAATTTCTCTCCCTCTTAGATCCGTTTTTCTTCGCAGGTACAGATTCATACAATAGTAGTTTTCCACTTTTTAGCCAAACAATTGAGAAACTCGTAAACAATATTGTAAAGTCGTCATGGCTTCCGAAGGAGGCATCACTGGGTTACGAAAGTCATTGTTCCCCACGCCTCCTTCAAGCCCCCACACCCACTATCCTCCTCTAAATCCTCCCCAAATTGGAGCTGCTAATAAATTACTGTCCTCGCTACATTTCCCCACCACACGCTTTATGTCACTCTTCGGGCAGTTTTCCTGTGTTAATATTCAGGAGCTAATACGTGACATACATTTTCTTTCACTTCACGGTTTTATGCAGATTTTTTACATTTTTTTTTTTTTTTTTTTTTCATCGATAGGCCACTGCCCTCAAGAAATAGGCCCTGAGCCTTTGCCCAGAGTCGGACACAAAATAAATAAATATATATATATATATATATATATATATATATATATATATATATATATATATATATATATATATGGTTAATTTTGTCTTTCTCTTTTATATTCACAGTTTATTGGCTTCTCCCATGTTAATAATCATTCTGTAATATTGTGAGATTAATTTTCTTTCTAATTTCCATCATAACATTTGTCAAAAATATCATTTCTTTCATCCATATGTGACTCAGAGTTTCTCTTTGCTTTCACTGTTCCTGGACTTTACATTCATTTTTATTAGGCATAACGGCAAAGGTGAAAGATCTTGCCATTATATTTTGATGTCTTACATCCATAAAGTAGTAAAACAGGCAATAGCTTTCATACAGGCTCTAATTTATCTGTATTCACTTATTGGATTTTCGTACATTGATATTTATGAAGTAATACTGTATTGCAGCAGGTTTATTATTTTTTTTTTTAGGTTTATAACACAGCGTTTTGTCCATAAAATAATTTATCCTTTTTTTCCTTCATCCATGGCTCATATTTTCTCCTTTTGTAAGTTTTCCGGACCCGTTAAACAATTTCTCTCTCTCTCTCTCTCTCTCTCTCTGTATTTATCTATCTCTATCTATCTATCTAAATCTGTGTATGTATGTATATCCGTAGGTAGGTAGGTAGGTAGTTATAAAGATTCAGTCTTACAACTGGCAAAGCCGTAGCAGGAAGCGGCGAACCACCACGCTTGCCGCATGGCTGGCGCTTAGGGCGAAAATACTTGTCTAATCGTAGCCATTGTTGTGCTGAATTTTCCACTCGTCCCTTTTCATGAGCTAGTTAGCACTTTGTTAGGATCATATGCTACTTACACACAGAGTAATTATCAAATACTGTACATCAGCAAGTTATCCCTCCACACTATTCTCTGTTTTCCTCTTCTCTCAGAAGATAACGTTTGTCATAGACTATCACCCCTGTGTTATTGAACTTGCAATACTGGATACGTCTGTCAGCAACTTTAGCAAGATTCCTCTAAAACCCGGAATTATTTTAAAGGAATTGAAAATATTTGCTTTGCTTCAAAAAATGAAGTAGTAACTCACTTCTGATGGTCGGAAATTCACCTGTGATAGCCGAAAACACCGCTTTGAAAACCAGAACTTTGTTCAGTCCAGAAATTCTATCGTTACGCGGTTCACGTATTCAATGAGGGGTTTGTTTTCATTCCAGGGACAGGATTAAAAAAAAAAAAATACGATCAACTGCCTCTCGTAACTCAGATTTTTATGTGCAGATTTATGTGCATTTTCTCTCTTTGTCCAAAAAAAAAAAAAAATCATAATTCTCTCCTCTTAAATACTTTACGATTTGCTTTTGCATAAATAACAGGAGACATGGAAAGAGTTGACACTTTTATCCTTCCTGTACAAACGAATCTGAGCTGTGGAAAGGCGTTGACTCTTGGCTTGTTCAGTCGTTCTGGTTTGCTGGTGAGTTTAAAGGAATCAAAATCAGTCTCAGTACGATGGCTGAGATGGCCGCAGTAGCCGTTCCCTCCCTGATCAAGCCCCAAGACTTATCGACGCTCAGCGAACATGAAGCTATGGCCGTCTTCAGCCATTTGCAAGATCGAGTTGTCCTGGGGAGGACGAAAAATGATCCTGCTGCAACAGAACTGGAGGAGTTGATAATTCACCTTAGAACTTGGGACAAAGAAAAACTGGCTGACCTCTTCACACTATGTGTGCTGTGTGTTGGGTCCCTAAGATTGAAAGACGGTGGGGTGGTGGATCACCAGCCTGCCGTACCGAACAACCTCAGGGAGGGAGTGACGCTGGACGTAGACGAGTGGAGTGTCATGACACTGAAAAACAGACGTAGTACAGAGAGTGAAATAAACTGTTTCTATGTCGTCTTGAACGCAGGTCGGGAGGGCTGGTGCGTCCTCACTAGTAACTTGCACAAGCTGGTGCACGTCCTGAAAAACCACAACATGGCTGCTGATCATCTGACGAAAGAAGTGGTGTGCGGAGAGGAGTGCCCAAAGCACAACGATGAAGTAGTAGCTCTATCACGTGCACCTCACAATACCCGATACGTACTGTGCGTCCCTCCATATTTAAACAGGCCAATACCTACACGGCATGCGCAGCAAACTATGATTAGAAAATGTGAGGCCATGTTGAGTAACTCTCCTATTCGTATATACTTTTACATATATTTCAGTACTCCCGGAGCGCATAATTACTTGGACAGCAAGGATCAGAAAGGTTCATTTTGCTTCGAGGATGAGTGGTACCTGATTGCTGGCTTTAATCTAAATGAGCGGAAACACAAAGCTGCGTTTCGCTGCAAATCCTCGCTTTGTGAAATGGTGGTGGCGTATGGAGAAGAAGAAACAATGGAGTACTTAACAGAAATCAGGTCATGGTTGAGAGATTTGGACAGCAAAGAAATGATAAACGAGTTTGTAAGGAATTTCACTCGGGCTAATACAGTATCATGGAACGTAGTAATGTCTATCATATATGAGAAGGAGATACCACAGACATTGGCATTAAGACCTACGAGTCTGCTGCCAGTGGAACACCTGAGGGAGAACGCACCGCCAGTGATGTGTGCTTACCTCTGTACCCAAGGCGGTAACAATACTACACCAACCACGCAAGCACAACACACGCAAGTGTACGAGGGACAGCAGTCGAGGGAAAGGGAGGATGAACAGCAAGCGATTCTCTCGTCCATCACTCCTCACTAATCACACGGGGAGAAGATATGTGAGAAATTATTTAAGGAGACCAGACGAGGGCAGGAGAATGAGGAGGGAATGTAGGAGATAGTAAAGAGCACTGGAATCTCCTTCGCCTTACTTTTTTCACACCTAAAATGGAACGCGCTTCTCGCCAGTACTATGCGATAAACCCCTGATGCTCAAGAAATACTCATGGCCAATTCACTTGATATACAGAACCTGAACATGGTAAGGAACACTCAGTCGTTCAAGATTTCATTACCAAAAATCTCAAACCTGTTAAGTAATGTGAAGGAAACCATAGAAGAGCAAGCAAACGGATATAGCTTCTAAAGGTGGCTGAAAACTGTAGAAAAAATGGCATTTTAGCTTCAGATACGTATTAATTAGATAAAACAAAATATCTGAATGTCTTCAGACTGTATTATAACTGGAATTTATCATGAAGGAAAAGGTGGAAATAAGTTTGTTTTTCACTGCATATTTTACATTATACTTCAACATAAAAGAACTGCATACTAAGAAGTAATACTACGAAGGAACCTCTTATTTTATGATGCACAAAAGTGAAATATACTAACTTCTATAGCTTCGATAATAAATAGCTAAAAACTGTTTCCCATTTTCTTCATGTATACACTACAGTTCCTTCACTTTAACTTGGCCTGTATTTTTGTCCTTTTTGCTGCTAATTTCACATACCGCAGTGGCAGCATATCATAGTTAGGACTCTTCCATACACCTCTCCACAGTACACATTCAAGTCCAGCAACAGTTTCCAGTGTTAAGCTATTGATTCGAGTCGGTCTTCAAAATGGAGAGAGAGCAGTTTTAAGCAAAGTTAATAATGTCTCACCACGGCTGTCACTTTCCCAGCGTGCTTATGGTGATTGTCACTGTAAGTCACTATAACTTGGTGTCTCGTGCGCACCACTGATCGTCAGCTGTCTACACACTTCAAATTTTCACAGAAGGCATGGATACACTTTAACGGCCTAGAATTGCTGTCTCTCCACCTTGAAAGTAGGAATAAGTTAATTCTAGTCACGATAAAGTGCGATGGAAGAGATGCAGAGCGACAGCCCTCTATTTTTACCATTAAATTACGTTGCAAAAGGGGAATAAATGTGCCTAGTTAAGCTGAAGGAACTATATTACTTAATTTATCTTTGTTTTCATTGCATTTGACTGAACATTGATCCATTTACTCCAAAGCATTATCGTGTACCTTAACCCCTTCTCTTCAGTGACTTTATTATTTCATGCCAACTCCAGGTGATTTTCCTCGGTCAAGGATAGACTTTTCAATCTGGCAGCCCCTTTAGTACTGTAACTGATCTCAGTTAAATAAAATAATCTGGATGCAACTGGAATAAAATGAAGACGTCACCGGATTGGCGAGGTTATCTGGCATTACTGTTGGTTATTTATTTATTTATTTTTTTAACGCATTAAGATTCTATTTTGTTGTGTAGATGTTATCAGTAATTTTATGGGATACTTCACCCCTTATGTCCAACGACGTATTTTCTATTCTTGTTACAATCATACGATTTTATTCAACTTAACGAAGGCTCTTTAGTTGGAGAGTGATTCTTTGAGGCTATTTCGAACACCTGCATTTTGTCTCTTCTTAACTGCATAAAATCGCCAGAGATACTAAGAATAAAACGAAAGGCGTCATCGGGCGAAAGGGTTAAATGCTTTAGGCCTTTTACACAGCTGAAGTGCATTGAACAGTTTGTCAATTCCTTGATTTTTTTTCTCTTCCCCCCCCTCTTAAATTTACAAAATCAGTTTCTACTGAATATTACTTATCATGGTGAAATATGACAGAGAACGTAAAGAAAATTTTCACAAAAATGGCTGGACTAAATCTGCGTTAAATATGTCCGAAATTTGTCCCGCCATTCACTGCTGCTGTACTTTTTTCCCCCTGACTTAACAGAGTGTCTTCCTTCTGCAGCTCATTCAAGTCGCCGAGTGAGAGAAAGACAACGCTACTGCACTACATCCTTTTCATAGCATTTCTCAGTGTTAAGTGTTATGGTCTTTTTTTATTTCTTATGGTTAAGTATTCATGATGGAGAGATATTATTAGTTTAAGAGTACGAGAAAAGATTATAAGGACAGACACTCAAATGGCAGGCACTGAGAATACTGTTTATGAATAATGCTTAGCGGATGGAGGCCAAGGATTAGATGAAGTGGGGAGATATGAGTGTGTGGGGGTGTGAGGTGGAGGGAGGGCAGCCAAATGACAGAGGACAAGGCCATGTGGAGACGCTTTGTTAGTGACCATCCCTTACGGGATTAAGTCGTCTGGCAATATTCATAGCTAGACAGACACCCTAGTTTTATCCTCTTCAGTACGGTAACGATGATTTGACTCTCTAGGTGATTTGACTCAATTTCGTAAACCTTTTTCTCGCCTGCCTGTTTACACTTCACCACCGTCGCTCTGCTTTCCCCTTCCTCTCCTTATCACACCGTCCCTCGTTGCTCGCAAATTTCCTTGCTGATTCTCCTACTTTTTGTATTTTTAATATTTTTTCTTTATGCTTTGCGTGTTTCATTCTTTCATTCATTCATACGACTTAGGAAATAACTCTAGCACTGAATATGTTAATGAATGCTTTGTCTAACTCTTCCATGTAGAAAAATTGACCTAATATCAAATCGTCTGAATCAGTAAAATCAGAATAATGTCGCTGGACTGAATGGTTATCCCTGATGCAGTTAGGGGCGCACATGAGTTGTCTATTAGAGCAATAGCCAGAGAAGAAGGCTACTGTATGTGAAAAGGGTAAATGGAAGAAGAACGAAAAAAAAAAAAAAAACGCGTCTGCAGGAAAAAGGGGCAAGGAGAAAATTATAAGATACTGATATCAATAATGCATTATGTGGTCTCTCTCTCTCTCTCTCTCTCTCTCTCTCTCTCTCTCTCTCGCTCATCATCACGAACAAATAAAAAGACTGAATATAATCGCTAACGGATATACAAATAACGCCAACATTACATTGAAGTACCATTTGAGAAATATCGTAAATGGTAAACAAGCATCTCCAGACATATGATCATTCTATTGAGGGTTTGATTTTTTTCTATTTTAAACAGTTTTATGGACACACGAACAGTACAGAAAAATCGATAATTATAATATTTTTGTTGGCCACAGCTGATACTCTGACCTTATCAATATATTTGTTATGTTGTTGTTGCTGTACTATTGTTGTTGTTGTTCCTTTGATGTGTTGTTGTTCCTGTACTGTGTTGTTGTTGTGTTGTATTCTGTTGTTTTTAATACTGTTGTTGTTCCAGGCACATCTGAAATGTACGTCCGGTGGACTGCAAGGTGAAAATGCCATTCTTCTGTAGTCCATCATCTTCCTGTCGGGTGATATGGGAGAAAAGGAACGTGTAACTAGGCGGCGGAACCTCCTGTCATATCGGTGTCACCACGTGAAGGGGTCTCGTTCAAGCTATAATACTATCGATGAACGCAAGAGCCATTTTCCCTTAACAGTTAACTGTTTTCTTGTAAAGGTACAAGATAATTCCTGGCTCTTCTGAAGGCACTCCAGGTGTTGTAGCCTGCCTATGCATTAACACTGAAAATAATATTTTATTAGATGATAAAAAAAAAATCTATCTATCTATCTATCTACTGCCAGACGCCTATATCCCGTAAGGAATTGCTACAAACAAGTCGCCTTCATGCTCCTCTGTCCCCTGTCAATTAGCTGCCCTCCACCCAGCTCATACCCCCTGTCTCATAGACCTCTCCCTCAATTCCTCCATCTCATCCTCAGTCTCCCACTCCCTCTTCTCCCCTTCACCCTACTCACATTCATTCTCCTCGTTAATCTCTCACTCTACATCCCCTCCACATGATCAAACCACCTCAGTGATTTTCTTCTAACGCTTTCTATCACATCCACATCCACACAGCAAAGCTCCTTTACTTCTTTTGTCAGTCTGTCTCTCCATGTAATTCTACATGTCCCTCTCAAATAGCTCATTTCCACTGCTCTCGCTCTTGACTGGTGTCCCTCCAACAAGGTTCAAGCTTCGCTTCCATACGTCAGAGTCGGTATGACAATACTATCATGCAGGACTTTTTTACTTCCATGCTCACTTCCCTATTTCTTACCACTGCTTTCAAAGAACAAAAATCACAAAAATTAATAAATAAACTGATAAAGATGTACGTAGTGTGTAAACACATCACATTTTCTAACAGACGATAAGCACAGCCTCCTGACACTAAGGTAGGATTCTAAGTCGTCTTTGAGATTTCGTTGCACCTCTCCCTTAGCAATTTATTTAGCACATTAAATCTCGGTATCCTCCGTTATGTTCCTGATGCGAGTATGTCAACATCAAAACGATATACAGTGAGGTGGCCTGCAGTCCTGACGGACCCAGGTTCGAATCCCGGCTGGGGCAGGGAACAGTTTAAGGATTTGCATTTCATTAAAATCAGGCTTTACTGATCTACCAGAAGACCCGCCGGCATGTAAAAATACCCCCGCTAATACCAGTACACCAGTCCTGCATGAGACAGCCCTAGCATGTATTCAATATGGACGGTGGGTGTTAGCGCCGAAGTGGTGACATGTAGAGGTGTATGGTATGTAGGAGGACTGCTGGGCCTTGATAGCAGGCTGTGAAGCCTATGCCCAGAGTCGGACACAAAAAAAAAAAAAAAAAAAAAAAAAAAAAAAAAGAGAATGCTGACGTATAATATGCAAAATAGATCGCGAAGAAACAGGTGCTATGAAGCCCCCTGGGTCACTCGGAATACGGTACAAAATAATCAGACTGCCCAGCATAACCTCACCCCAGCAGGTTGGTGAGCGACTGAGGCGGGCTGCAAGGATGCCGGGTTGATAGGGTCTGCACCCGCCCAACCTAAGCGTAATATAGCCCACGAGATAGCCCAGTTATTGATTGTGAATGATAGTTCTCTCCCATTGCATTCTGTCTATATATACCCTCCCCTGACCCACCCAGAAACACTGGTAAATGCAGCTGAATGATTTGAGTATGTTTAATGCATGAAAGCTTACTATGGATTATGTTGTACCTTCTTATATAGATGAAAACCAAGCTTAAAGGAAAAAAAAATACAAGTAAATGGTGTTTAACAGAAAAAATTAGCACATCACATTTCCTTTTTGTATTTACAGTGTAACACCACCACCATCATCATCATCATCATCATCATCATCATCATCATCATAACTGTATATTTATAGGCATGCTTATTAGGAGAAAACAGTGAATGCATTGCATACTTTGTAATAAGAGTTGTAATAAATGTTCCCTTTGTAAGTATACAAAACTGGAAAGGATTTTTATTTGCCCATGCATTTTGCTGCAATCCATCTCTTGCTTTGTTTTTTCTTGAACATCATCGGATTCTTTTTATTTCGTCCAGGCTCCCGAAGCGAGAACAAGTAAAATGTTCTCATCGGTACGCGTGTGTGTGTGTGTGTGTGTGTGTGTGTGTGTGTGTGTGTGTGCTTTTTTTTTTATTTTTTTTACAAAATCACCAAATCAGTTTTGATCTGATTTTAACCAAACTTTGCGAAAATGCTGAGGGTCATTCCAAGAGTAAACTTTTTTTTTTTTTTAGAACAATAAGTCAGAGGTAAAGGTCACAGGGAATGTCAATCACAAGTATGCAAACCCTGACTGAGTACACACCCTCCCATATTTAGTGGTAGTGACATTCTGTTGTTATTTCTGAATAGTCGCTGTGATAGGATATAGTATGAAGATGAGTAAACAAGAAAATTGAATATACACTGAACATGAATGAAAAGATTAGATGTGGAAGAGGAGGAAGAAGAAACTTTGCTTCCCATCAGCCACAACATCATTTAAAAAAAATACAGTTCACTTTAAACAACGTCATAACCCTTCTCGTCATCCTCTTTCGCTTTCAAACGACGCAGCATCGTCTCACATTCATTTTTCTCTTTTCTCCCACCTTTTCTCTCCTCCACTTCTGCTCTCCCTTTCCCTTCGTCCCCTCCTAGCCCTCCCCCACCCTTTCCTTCTCCCTCCTCTTCCCTACTCATGAAGCATTACGCCACACTTCCCTTCCTAACCCTTGTTTTTCACACCTCGCTGACTTTCATGCCACTTTTAATCCTCAAAACGTCATTCCCACTTCCCTCTTGGTATCTCTCCCTTTTACTGCTCCGCCCGGCTATCATCACCACTGCTGCAACTCCTGCAACTTTAATTTCTGCTCTCCCTGAAATCGGCTGCACGAGAGAGAGAGAGAGAGAGAGAGAGAGAGAGAGAGAGAGAGCGTTGCATACAGGGCGAGCGTGCTTTATACTGTGTACTCAGAGCTCTATTACTGTTGTTCTCACCGCAAAAACTACCGCTGCCCTTCCTGTACCATGGTGCTGCTGGTGCTGCTTCTGCCATAACAAAAGATTTATTACTTTTGTTAAACCTGGATTTTTGTAGTGCAGAAAGCTTTGTAACCCGATATTTCTGTATGTATGAAAAACGACAGGTAGAGAGAGAGAGAGAGAGAGAGTCAGACAGATAGATAGACAGACAGATTGCTTTGGATGTTAACCTTCGTCAATTACTACAAGCTGTGAACGACGTCTTTTCTTTCTGGAACTTTTAGTGTTTAGGGGCTGGTTAAACTATGATGAAATCATCGTACATTAATTATTCGAATTTATATTATAAAAATTACTATACACAATCAGGCATTGCGCTATCTAATAACAGACTTTGAAAATCACCAAAAAATTGCGAAGTGAACATCAGAGAAGCCACATTAATTCTATGTTGACTTGCGGACACCCGGGGAAATTTTCTCATGAAACGAAAGTTGGAACACACACACACACACACACACACACACACACACACACACACACACACACACACACACACACACATGTGCATGGGGGGCACGCGTGCACGTTGGAATGAACACAGAGCCCTGCAGCTACTTGCACATTCGAACCCAAAAGCATATTTCAGCTTTGTAGTCAAGTACGATTTTGATGGTTATGATGTACTGTACGCATTTTACGTTGGTTATTATAGAAGCACCAAAGGATAATTAAAAATCGTTGCACAGAGCGTAAAAATGTTGGTACCTAGCCATCACCAGCAACTATGGTCGTTTTGACTCAGTATATACCCACATTATTCACACAACAGCTCAGACGTCAGGTAGAACTCTGTAGTAAATAAAAATATATTCCATATCCATAAACCTGTATTTTACCAACACTACACAACACATGAATGCTGTGTCGCTCCTCCCTTGCTTCTGAGAGTTCAGTCTGAGGAGCGCAGCGTAGCAACAGCCCCTCACCTGGATTTGATGAAAACTTGTTGACATCTTGTGCGCGGAAAAGCAGAAATATAACAGAAGGCATGTTGTGCGTCAGTGAGTGCCAAATTATTGTGATATATTGCGAATAAAAATGTAGTGGAATTTAAATAAAACTCAAGTGTGATTAATATAGGGAGGAAATAATATATGGTCCTACAGTATTAACTTTGCCTAAATATACGATCCTCTCATCTTGAATGTTGAGTTACCATAAGGCACTGAAACTAGAATATGGTGCTAGCCAGGAAGAATTGCTATGGGAAAGATTTCGTGCCACTGAACTAAAGAAAAAGATTGCTATTTGACTGAAATCTCCAAGTAAAGGTGAAGGAAATATACAAATATATGACCGAAAGGATTCTATCCTCAGTGAGAAAATACTGAGATAAGAGTAAAATACTGAAGGTAAGGAAAGTAGATATGAATTACTTTTTAATATATCATGATTCTTGACTAAATGAATTATGGAAACACTGAGAGGGAAAGATGTAACATGAAAGAGGAAGTGACAACAGCCTCAGGTGATCTTGCGCCGAATAGCGATTGGAAGACTGAATTATACCAACTAAAAATAATAATGCATAATAATAATAATAATAATAATAATAATAATAATAATAAAATGACAATAATAATAATGATGATGATAATAATAATAATAATAATAATAATAATAATAATAATAATAATAATAATGAAGTGAGAGACAGGAAGAAGAGAACAGTAGATGAAACACAAAAGGAGATAAATTATAACTGTGTTTGCCCAAAAGATGACCTGGTGACTCAATTGGTAGAGAGGTGGCTTGCAGTCCTACCGGACCCAGGTTCAAATCCCCGCTGGGGCAGGGAACAGTTTAAGGATTTGAATTTCATAAAAACAGACTTTACTGATCTACCAGAAGACCCGCCGACATGTCGTAAAAATACCCCCGCTAATACCAATACACCAGTCCTGTATGAGACAGCCCTAGCATGTATTCAGTATGGACGGTGGGTGTTAGCGCCGAAGTAGTGATATTGACAGATAGTGTATATAGCATGTAGAGTAGGAGGACTACTGGGCCTTGGAAGCAGGCTGTGAAGCCTATGCCCGGAGTCGGACACATAAAAAAAAAAAAAAATCTGACGAGCCAGAAAAAATAAAAATTGATGCAGATACCTTACTGCCGCCGGAAACACATAATAAAATCTGGGCCTTAACTCACCATTTTCTTAGCCCAATAAGATTCCCTGTGCATTAAATGGTTACTATAGTTTGTTTGACTTTAACATGGCTGACAGTTTCGTTCATTTGCAGCTTATTTCCAGTAGTTCGATGGCAGAATAACGCAGTTTTGTGGCGCTATGTCATGTCCACGGCACATCGTTTGACTCTCTCTCTCTCTCTCTCTCCCTCTCTCTCTCTCGTGTGTGTGTGTGTGTGTGTGTGTGTGTGTGTGTGTGTGTGTGTGTGTGTGGTTTAAAATCTTGGTATAGTTCATCATTAAGTGAGGAGAGATGTCAATATTACGCCAACTTAAGAGGAAGAGACAATAGTAATTCTAACTAACAGAGGATGTAATTGTCCTATAACTGTTTCCAGAACCAAGTGTCCATCATAAAGGCGATGTTAAAAACTGTAATAAAAAAAGGCAAAGTAATATATTAGCTTTCATCCATCATGCCACATAACAATAAATAGCCAAAGGCGAAAAAAAAAAAACTACAATTTTTCGAGAATACTTGATAACAGTTTTGCCATCCTTCATCTTTCCACTTCCTCCGCACTTACCTCGTAATCATGCTCTCTCTCTCTCTCTCTCTCTCTCTCTCTCTCTCTCTCTCTCTCTCTCTCTCTCAAACACACACACACACACACACACACACACACACACACACACACACACACAATCAGCTCTGCCCTCAAGCTGTGTGGGTGGCGATGCAGAGGCAATAAATTAAACTGGCCTTCAACTTGGCACATCATCGCGACGCAGGTCATTTGCATTGTATAAAGGACGCCAGGCTGTATTTTGACCCTCCAGTACCAAGACGCATATTTTTTGACCAACACCTGACTATTTTACTGAGCTTGTTGTAGATCTCCCGTAGTGTTGGCGTTAAACCTTTTCAGTCCGATGACGGTTTATGATTCTATTTATTCCATTTTCTAGATTTTTTCAGCTCAAGAAGAGACTTGAGGCTGTAAAGGGATTCGTGGAGACAGCTTCTAAATACGTCACTAGAAACTGTCTCTCCATAGCTTGACAAAATATATTATACCATGTACAGAAATATGTATACTTTTCCCAAGATAAACGCATAACTAAACCTCTTGGAAAGAAGCTTGAGATAGTTTTATAAAAACAAAATACCTTGGGTAATTTAACTCTATGCAACACCAAGAAAGGATTACTCTTGGAATTCCCTGGGCTGGCATGAGATGGTGTACCCTAGGCTGGTGTGAAGTCTTTGATGGGATGTTGCCTAGACCTGAGCCGCTTATATGTGGTGAGAACAAAGTTCCAGCCGTCTTATACACCCCTCTGTGCGTTGATAAATACCACGTTTTATGTACACACTACCCAGAAGAGTCCAGCCAGTCCAACGTCCATACATACAATTCCAAGAAAATATACGCTTCAGTTTAAGTTCTCGAAATACTGTTCTGACCTTTTATGAATGTTACCTTCGAACGACTCAGTTCAGATTAGGAATGACAAAGCATGGAGTGCGTAGCCTACACTACAGACCACAAGAGAAATGGATGAGGAAAGAAGAAAAGAGCTGAAAGAAGAGAAAATGTCTGGAAGACTAAGGCAACTGAGATAAAAGGCAAGGTAGTATAATAGCAAGACAAAAAGCGCGCAAAGTACAGTCTTATGACAGGACTAGAGGTGTGAAGCAGTCAAAGATGTATGCAAGTCTTCAGACCACACTGCTGAACCACTACTCCCTCATCTACATTCAGTTCCGCATACGCAGCCTTAGTTCCCTCTTTTTCCTTCACTCATCATTCGTTAACTGTCCTGGCACTGCTCTCTTTCTGTCTCACCATCATTCATTCTCTATCATCTATTCTGACATCGCCTTCTCCATAATATACATAACCTAACAGCCTAGCCTAACCTAATCTTCTGGGCAAACCTAATCTTACAAACCTAAACTAATCTGCTCCAACCTAACCACACATACGAGTACTCCCTCCCCTCCCCTTATGTAACTGCACCTCTATATAGCTTTGTCCAACATTCCCCGTCTCTATATACTCTAACCTTTTCTCCCAGTCCACACTCTTCTTTTAAATTTCTACGACTCAAAAGTGTTCCCAAAAGTGATATTTTCCATATGAAGCCATTTCAGAATTTTACATGGCAGACAGGATAATTAACGAGTCTTATGATGGATGGTAAGGCTGAATTGGCATAAAGGACGATTGCAGCCACCACCACCTCACCTCCAGCACCTTATTCACACCCCCTTCTCATATACATTCTTGGTATAATTCTTTTACACTAACATGGCCAAGACTTCCGGCCTATTGTAGTTTTATTTCACGTAGGTTGAAAGCCAAAAAAGACACAGCAACGGCTCTACATCACAGCACTTCTTCATGACTAGCACCCTTTGACACTATCTTGGTTAAGATTTCCGACATACCGTATTTCAGTTTATTTTACGTAACTCGAAAGCCAAGAAACACACTACTATGGATCTACACCCTTCCCACAGCACTTCTTCATGACTAGCAACATATTCTAGTATTAATTTACTGTTACAACTCAGAAATCGAGATGGAGAGGTGGCAATATTAGGTCATCCAAAGAGGAATTTATTGGAGCTTGTGTGTGTTTCCTTGACTGCGACAGGTATAAAAAATTTACATAGGAACACCTGAGTGTATCAAGAAGACAGTCTAAAAGGATGCCCTAGTAGTGAAGAGGCTAAACTTTCCTACTCCAAGAACTCACAAATTATTCTTTTATTTAAATTTCTCTTTTAAGACTTCACTTATCCTTACCTTGATTTACTTTATTCATCTCCTCTCTCTCTCTCTCTCTCTCTCTCTCTCAAACCTCCTTTTCCCATATTAATAACGATCATATTATCGTCCTGGAGAAAGAGAGAGAGAGAGAGAGAGAGAGATCTTGTTCACGGTATTTTTTTCATTTAGTCTTTGCTTTTGAGGGATTATATTAAATAGGAACTGAGTTGTATAATGTCGCAATTTTACAGTGTAGTGGTTTTGAATGTACCTGAAAATTGGATTTTTTTTTCCGGATATAATGTTCCTTTCACCTAAAAGCATACAAATTGCACGACATAAGAAGGCAATTGCTATACACCTTTCCAATCTCCCCAACTCTTAAAAAAAAAAAAAAATGATTCTCTTTCATGTCCAAGACCGGCATTAATGATTCATGAAAACACTGATAATGAAAATGGTTTTAATTAAAAGTTCTCATTAGATATTGTGTCAAGAGTTTTAGGAACCAGATCACAGCTTTATACAGGAAATTTATTCTGTCTGTAAGCGCTCTGCGTCAGAACAGAACATTGTTTAGAAGGGCAAGTGAGCAAGTTTGTTACCAGAGATCCAGAGAAGAAAAGAATGAGATTCGAAAAATAAATTGAGAAAATTATGACAAAAAATGATACACATGAGTGGGTATTTTCACGGGTAGATATAGAGAAGCTAAATGTGAAGGAAAAATTGGGAGAAATATGATATGGCCTTAAAAGAAATGAAAGAAGTACCGCAAAAGTTCAGTGATAGATACACAGCCACATATGGGAGAAAGGATAGTAGATGAAATTTAGGGTAGTTAGTTAATACTTCCAAATCATCAAGTCAAGATACCAATGTGACCAACAGGGTGTCGTCCTCCTACACACCTCCACATGTCACCACTTCGGCGCAAACACCCACCGTCCATATAGAATATATGCTAGGGCTGTCTCATACAGGACTGGTGTACTAGTATTAGAGGGGGTATTTTTACGACGGCGGGTCTTCTGGTAGATCAGTAAAACCTACTTTTATGAAATTCAAATCTTTAAACAGTTCCCTGCCCCAGCCGGGATTCGATCATGGGTCCATTAGGACTGCAGGCAATCTGTCTACCGATTCAGCCACCGCTTCCCCCACACATTCTTTCATTCGCCATCGTAACTGAAATTACTTCCATGAAATCAAAAGCTGGCCTAAGAAACTGTCCTACTCTTACTCATGAAGCACATGCATTCCTTTCGACCCATTGCAATGTCCATCAGGTCGTCTTTACTCACTCCTCTTTGAATTTATAAATATCGCCACACATCCTTTCATTCCTCTGAGTCACACAAAGTTATCCGATTGTAACTAAAGCTGTTCCAGGAAACTACCTCTGTCTCCTCTGTTCCTGACTGAGAAAACACGTGCTTTTACTTGAACCTATTGGCGGTCACAACAGGGCACCCCCACTCACTATGCTCCTAAACCACCATACAGAATTCCTCACTTGTCTTCCTTTTCCTTCCTCTATACCACCACACTTTCTTCATAAAGTATACCCAGGATTTTTTTATGTATCCGACTTCCGGTATCATTCCATTCCCTGAGACCTAACAGTTACCTTACTGGCACGTTAATAAACGAGGTTACTGCACGCCACTTAATGTCGCCTGCTTGGGTAATATTAGTCCTGACTATATCTCAAGGTTAAAGAATTGTTCTCAGTACGGTATGATATATAATAAAAAGGGTGTTTACTGGCATGTTGATAGTGTTGTGGAATGGTACTGAAACTAAAGACACACACACACACACACACACACACACACACACACACACACACACACACACACACACACACACACACACACACACACACACACACACACACACACACACACACACACACACATACTCACACACACTGAATCACAGTAATATATCTCTTTAATGCAGTGTTATACGAACCAGCGATATCAATATACACTTGCTGCTGTTGTATAATCACACGGTTGCTGGTGTGAATTGTGAATTAAATCTAAGATAACCTCCAGAAACATGTAAGATGAATTCAGTGATGGAATATATGGTCACGAGGCTTCCTGGTGTACTTATTACACCCTCTAACAAACTTGTCAAACCACCGTGGATTTCATATTTCATTCTTCCTCTCGTCTCAGTCATAACCTCACTTTGTCATCTGGCACCTTTCCCTTTTCTCATGCCTCTCTGAATATAACAGTATCCAATCTAACGCCACCTCTATCCTCACTTCATCATCACACAACATCCTATCTTCACTTCATCATCACACAACATCCTATCCTCACTACAGCATCATACAGCATGCTATCCTCACGTCATCATGACATCCACACAACATCCTATCCTCACATCATCATCACACAGCATGCTATCCTCACTTCATCATCACACAACATCCTATCCTTACTTCATCATCACATAACATCCCATTCAATCCTTGAGCAATTCCCAACTCCAGCCACTTACTTTACATAGCAATTTCCACTGGCTTCCCGCCTTCAAGGAACACCGTATCTGACAGTCAACAGTTATGGGAGGCTTTGGGTAATTACATTTAAATAAGCATTATCAGCCAAGATCCAGGCCCTGGCGGAGTAATTAGAGGCTTGTGGTGGGGGGAATGGTGATTGTGCCAAGCTGGGGGTGAGAGTTGGGATGAAGGACAGGAAGGAGGACGAGAGATGGTAGGGAAGGAGGAAATGAGAGAGAGACAAAATAAATAGGATAGGGCAGGGAGGAGAGAAATAAAAGGGAAATGGAAGAAATGGGAAGGAAATAGAAGTAAAAAAAAAAAAGATAAGGTGGAATAGGAAGGATAAGGAGGACAACGCGAAACGAAAGCGAAAATGAGGGAAAGGAGAGAGAGAGAGAGAGAGAGAGAGAGAGAGAGAGAGAGAGAGAGAATACAATAGAAACTTAAGTGGGATTTGTGGAAAATTATCAATTGAACATACGGAGAGCGATATCTCAAAAAAAAAAAAAAAATGTAAATTGTAAGACATTAAAACAATACCTCAGTGGGAAGCTAAAGGAAACGAATATAATGACACGAAAGTAGCATCCAACTCAGTCCTATTTCCATTTCTCGGGTTTCCAAAGACACAAACGGGACTACAGCCTAAATTATTCGATTACCTTTGGCCAGTGTGAAAAGAGTTCATTTGGGTTTGACGCACTGGAGTAAATACATAAGGCAGCGGTGTTCTATATGATGCTATTGGTTGTTAGATGATGTGATTCATCTGAAGCATACCCCCACTCCCTCCCTCCTATAGCTTTAGCACTGAACAGAAGGATTAATTTGCCACGGTTACGAGAAACGATTGCATTTTAAGTGACTTTGAAGATTTCGTAGCAAATCTTCTTTAGCGACAAATTCTGAACATTACACCTCAATAAAATCTAGTGTATTAGTGATGCAGGATATATCGTTATAGAAGTTATAGAAATAGCATACTTGACAAGGTTTACTAAGTAAAATAAAATGCAAAAGGAACAGGTGCTACGAAGCTCTTAAGTCAGGTAGAGTAGGGTCCAAAGAAAATAAGGCGTCGCTTTGATCTACGTTACTGTTGTGGCACAAACTTGGGTCCTGCTATGTAGGTGACGTGCAGCGGCAGCACAGGGGCAGTAACTGCTCGTAATTCTGCCTTTGTGTTGCCGGGAATTATCTACCCAACATAATCATTCGCATTATTAGCTATGTTGGGGGCGAGATCTGTGTGTGTGTGTGTGTGTGTGTGTGTGTGTGTGTGTGTGTGTGTGTGTGTGTGTGTGTGTGTGTGTGTGTGTGTGTGTGTGTGTGTGTGGGGGGTGGTTGGTGTATGAGTGTGTGGGAGGGGGGAGGTAGATGTGTGTGTGTGGGAGGGGCTCCAAGGGCAGTCAGTGATGAAGAAAAGGAAGGGTAAAAAGGTAAAAGGACAGAAAGAAGTGGGGGCGTCCATCGTCCACTCACTCGATGTAGTGCCTCCTCCGTGTATCTCTGCACAAGCGACAAGTCAAATGGTTTCCTGTAAACCAGGAAACACTTTATTACGTTGAGTGGTAACCATATAGCCACATGATGTCCTGTGGTTTAGTGAGTTTAGGCACGCCGACTGGAATGAGCCTGTAGGGGTTTATATCCTAGAGGTAGTTGGATATCTGTGTTCACATAATGTCACTCAGGGGCGAGTGGGCATGGTCGCCGTGGCCTTAAATGTTGGGACTAAGTAACCTGGTCCTGGACTCCTGCGCTCATGATGGGGAGGAAAAAAGATTGGATGAATGATGAATAAAGTGAAAGCAGAAATATTGGGCATGAGAAAACATTTAATTTTACTAGAGATCGAAATTGCCCATGTAACTGAGAGAGAATGAAGAATGCTGTGTAAGTGAGTCAGTAAAGATACAATAGAAAAAATATGAGAGAAAAATGTGAACAGCCATGTTGGAAATACGGTAAGTTACTTTATGTTATGTAAGAAAAGGGTACATAAAAGAGAGGGGGTACATGAAAGAATAAAACCTAGGATAGTTAGATCAGACGCGGATAAGGACAAAGATTTTACATTAGATCATTCATTATTTATGAACAGGATGAAGAGGTATATAAAACAGAGGGATCACATTAACGCTAAAAAATACTGAAGGGTTAGGCAAGACAGATAAAGACTAAAGAGAAAGGGAAGAACTGGTGAAGAGGGGCATGGGTGAAAAAGGGTGTGGAGAAAATAAAAAGAAACTTGAACAAGCAAAGAGGAAGTGAAAAAGTAATGAAGGGGGAAGTGTGATAAAAGCGTGACTGAAAAAGCCAGCAGCAAGACCTGACATTAGATACTATATTTTACCGTAAAAAGGATGCATATATGAAACCAAAAAAAATACTTTGAGAAAATAAAACAGTGGAGGGACTGGCAAGACGTAAAACAGCTAAAAAGGAGAACCATTGAGGCAGTGTAAGGAGAATAATGTGGGAGGAATTGGCGGAGGGAAGGAGGGAAAGGCGTTATTTGACTTACTTTAGTGCATTTCACTCTTAATTAAACCAGTAAGGTGCGCTTAGTGAGAGCGTGACGAGCGAGCAAGAACCAGGTTATTACAATTTCTCTCTGATATAAAATATGGGCGGAATCTCCAATATTTAACTGCTAAAGCTGATGCCAAAAAACACAGTGTTAAGACGGAAAATCATTTTCTAGTTTTATTTCGCAATTGAGGTGCTCACCGATTACAGCCGAACACTCCCTTGGAAAACTCGAGATACCAAGGGGTTCCTACGCCTTTATCGGCGAGTTTTTAGTTGATAACAAAATGTATTTAATGAATGTGTCACGTACTGAAAGAATTTCGTCTCTACTTTATATAGAAACAAAGTTAGCAGCTTCTGCTAAGCGTGACGGTCGGGTCGGGCCGGGCAGGGTCGGGCAAGGCCGCTCATTTCAAAATTTAATTGAGTATAAACATTGCTCGCTCGCTTCGCTCGCTCGTTCGTAATCACCAAATTGAGGGGGGCCTGGGGATAAATCAAGGCATTGTTGCAAGACGGACGAAGTAGTAAAGAAGAAAATGGGGAGCAGAATTAACCACTTTAATACAATGGCATAAATCTAAGTTGTTCTGACGTACATTGAATTAGTTCTTGCTGTTACTAGACGAGTTTGCAAGACGGACAAAGTAGGACGGACGAGGGTGTCAATAGTGGAGAACAAATCGCTTCATTACGAGTACACTATTTTCATTTTATTCTTCCTCCTGCCAGTGCGCGTTGTCTCTAACCTGACGAAGATCCTTCCACTCATTCAGCTTAGGTGATGGCAGAATGTAATCAGACTAGAAGGTTGATTTGACCAGTAACCAAGGAGGTTCATTTCTACCTCATAACTATGGTTCATCAGATTTAATGCATGGATAATTTACTCTTCAAGTCGTAGGCGTACTGTTCATTGTGACACTTCTGTACTAAAAAAAATAATAATAATAATAATTATAACAAGAATTTGTTTTTAAAAAGTTCCAATGTAAGCGTAGGAGCAACAAGGAGAAAAAGGAAATGAAAGGTTAAATAATACGATGTGACTCAAGAAGCTAAAAACCTTTCCCGACCCAAGTAGCTGATAATGGAGAATGATAAATTCAGCAGCTTAACCTTTCATTCTCTCATACCTTCCAGCTAGCCAGCCTTAATTCTTTTTATTCATTTTTTCTACCTGGTCTCTATTTTTTTTTTTTATTCATCAATCATTGTCCTGATTTCCTTCTGATCCTTTAGATGGTCTTTTCATTTCAGTTTTTCAGTCTGTCTCCTTTACTATTCGTCTTCCTCAGATATTACTCACTCACTCTCTCTCTCTCTCTCTCTCTCTCTCTCTCTCTCTCTCTCTCTCTCTCTCTCTCTCTCACACACACACACACACACACACACACACACAAAGCAATTAGCCTGCTGAAGCAGACAAGAAACGAAAGTAAAATGTCACGCTCAAACCCCTATTAATGTTGAGAGAGAGAGAGAGAGAGAGAGAGAGAGAGAGAGAGAGAGAGATGGAAAGTGAGAAGGATCCTGGGGAAAGAGTAATTTTAGAATGTGCGTCTGGAAATTTACAATGACACTGGCGATCGCAGAGTTGGATAGGGCAAGAGAGTGAAGTGCAGACTTGAAATCTAAAGCCTTGCCTCTTATCTTATCGCAGGTTTGATTGCACCTCACTGTATATCTATTTTTGTGCACTGACCTGTGCTGGAAAGGTTATACTTAACTAGGGTCGTTTTATTTTAACCTGACCCAGAATTTCTAACTTTTGCAGCTTATTTCACGTAGTTGATAGGCAGAATAAGACAATGATACGGCTTTCCTGTTTTTCCAGAGCTCTTCTTCGTGACTAGTGCCATATACTCGTGCTAATCTTCTCATACCATTCTAAAATCAAGATGTAGAGTTGGCAATTTTAGGTCAAGTTAGAATTTAAAACGTATAATAGCGCTCACACGGAAACAGTAGCTATCGTTGGAAAGACAGGGAAATGTTGGTATCGCTTCCCCTGTCCTCGTCTTAGCGATAACCCAAACGTACCCTAATGTAGCTTTAATAGTCTAACTTCACCTATCCCTGAATGACAAACCTAGCCTACAAGAGATTCTTCACTTGCAATAGGTGAAATAAACCGCCAGAGAGGAAGTGATACAAAGCCTCCCATCCAACTCGAAATGGAGCTCGTACACCAAACACACTTGAGTAAATGCGTCTTTCCAGTACGTAAAAGAAATTGTTAAAGAGCAGATGCTACGAAACCTCTCATCCAACTTGAAATATAGGTCTTACACCAAACACACGTGAGTAAATGCGTCCTTGCAATACGTAAAATAAATTGTTAGAGAGGAGATGTTAAGAAGCCTCACATCATACATTAAATATAGCTCGTACACCAAACATACACAAGTAGATGCGTCCTTGCAATATGTGTATAATAAACCGTTAAAGAGTAGGTGCTAAGACGCCTTCCATCCCACTTAAAATATAGCTTGTACACCAAACGCACCTGAGTAAATGCATTCACCTGTTCGCCACTCAACCAAAAGTTTTTCCTGTAAGCCTCGCTGCCTTTCCAGAGGAATTGATTACCTTAATGGAATCCTTTGTCCGAGTGAGTGAAGGTCCATCCACCTGTAATTACCTGAGCCTCTCTCACCTGTCTAACTGGAAATTTGTCACTCTTTCCGTTCACCTTTTACTAAAATGAGCATTATGGTGATTGACTCTTAAAACAATTTTTTATTATTGGCAAATGATGTATCATTAGACTGATATCCTATAATTAAATATATTGCCATTTTTTTATTCTTTTATTATTGTAGTATGTACCGGTACGTACGTTGTTTATTGTTACGTACAGCATCTCCAACTTAGCTGTTCGTTTTGCCATGGTAAACATCAGAAGTAGAAATACCTTACAAATGCACAATACTTTTTTCTTTTATTGCAATTACTCCTGTAAATCATTGGTGAATTTAAAGCTTGCGCCTTTCTGTATGTTTGTGTGTAATGACTATGTATATAAAACTTGCAAAAATTAGCATGAAAAATAACAGGGTGTGCCTGGAGATGACCCTGCTGAACATGTAGGTGAGTTCACAGGACGAGTATTTCGATTCAAGGGGAAAAAAAAAAATAATGGTCCGATTAGGCTATGCTGTTCCTAGATATGTCTCCATCTAAGCCACTATAAAATATTCCTACGATAAGACATCTAAATCAATGTATTGTAAATGAACGCGATCAATGTAAACTTTCCTGTAGATTTTCATTTTTAGGTACTCATCTACAATCATTCCAGCGGCATCAGAGTAATCCTTACCACGAACAATCGCTAATTACGGCCCAGAATGAGGTGAGTGTGATACCAGCTGTCTTGTTATACCAGCTGTGAAATGAAACTTCCTTCATAAGCTGGAAGTTGGTGATCACTTTCCGGCTGGGAAAAGGTGCCAGATGGATATACTGGTAGATAGGTTAACAAGTAAAAAGGAATAGCGGTCTTGGTGAATATAGAAAGAATTTGTTGAACTGCCCGCCAATGAAAATATGCAGATAACAGTCGCAGGTTGACAGAAGAGCTAGGTTAAAATTGGTAAATACTGACAAACAGTATGAGGTACTGTACTTGTTGTCCAGTGAATGGGAACATAGTGTGGGTTGACTCTCTCTCTCTCTCTCTCTCTCTCTCTCTCTCTCTCTCTCTCTCTCTCTCCCGTGAAGTAAAAGAAAAAAAAAAGAAAAGAAAAAAGGGCCAATTATAAGTCTTTCCTTTTGCTGAGTTTACATTACTTTGGATTAGTAAGCTTACTCAGTGTGGGTATTTTACTGCTATTAAGAATGCGGGTGCGTTAAGTGTTAATGAAGATGCCAACTCTTCGGATCCTATTTCCCACGATCTTTACCAAAGTTTGTGTGACTCAGTTGCTCACCCGTCACTACAGTCTAATGATGGATGTTAAAACTCCTTATCTGTCTCATCTTAACTGTGTTTTTGCTGCAAGACCAAGAGACACAGGAAGATTCTCTGCTTTCCCTTCGAAGCCCTTCCTGCAGAGATTATGTAACTTTCGCTATTTTCCTTTTGTGAATTGTTTTCTATAGGATTAATTTGAAACATGGGAAGATCTGCACCCTCATTTAGTTGCCTTTCTGTAGAAGAGATGTAACACACTGAAATTTTCCACTTGAATCTTTTTTTTTTTTTTTTTTTATAGGACTAACTTGAGACATGGGTAGATTCTGCACTCTCCTTTCCCTGTCCTTCCTGCAAAAACAAGGGAACTGATCATACGTTTGAGTACCTGAGCCCATCTCCTTGTCAGTAAACTCTGAGAGAATTGTAGTGGATGTTGATGTGATATCCAGTTTCAGAACTTTCCAATTCGCAGCCTACTCAGATCTCTGTTCGTCCCTCACAGCTCTCATCTTCTCTCCAACTTCCACTATTACCTAAGCAGACAAACCTGTTCTGTAGACATCTACCGCCAACCGATGACCCCCTGAGTAATATATGTATGTTGTGATCACAAGTTTTCTCATCAAATACATTCCACTCCACTGAGGTTACTGAGCTCTACATTACGCTGCCCAGAGATCATGGAGAACAAAGTAACTTACTACTAAAGATGATGGAACAATGGCTGGAATAGGTTCGTTTCCACGACAAGTGCTTGGCTACATGTATGACAGTTCTTATCAATGTTGGTGAGTACACCAGAAAAGTGAATTTCTTAACACCAAGTAGACGTTTTAAATAGTTCGCATCATCTTGTTAAATTAATGCTTCCTTCACCTCTATGCAGTCTTAATGGTCATTATAGTCAACCCATCAAACGTAGGGGGGGGGGGTAAAATGTTAACTAATTCTACAAAACTTCTTACAGGAAAATACAGTCAGTCCGCCACCGCTTGCCCTCTCCTGTCCGGTAACTCAGACAGCGGACACCCTCCTGCATTTGAGCTACTTACATCGGACACCACAAGGAGCAATGGCCCTGGTCTGTTAATAAATAACCTCCTTTACTTCTTCCATACTCACAGTTCCCTGTATAACGGTGTGTGCAGTCATGTTTGACCATACGTTAAATTTCTAAATATATGTGGTCATTATCAAACCAAGAACAAAATAATCATTGTGTCCTCATCATACCATCAGTATCTAGAATTCAACCTTTCTAAAATGTACATGATATGACTGACCTGAACTGGTCTTATTTGGCCTAAATGAATTTGTTTGTACAATAATTATGTTCTTGACGGTATAGGAGTGGTTGTCAGTGGAATTAAATAGCCTTGAACTGACCTTCTTCTTCACTGGATTCACCGGGTTAAACTGAACCTGCCCAATGTAACCATTACCATTAACTCTACCATGGTCGAGACAATTCTCGTATTTTACTCCAGCTAACCTCAGACGATTTTATTCAGCCGAGAGAGTCATAGGATCATGAGAGAGTGCAATTGGTACTTGCTGATTTCATGTTGCTACTTTCACTTATGGGATTTATTGAGCTTTTTAATCCCTCTGTTTATTTTGTTCTCCTCACAGATCTTGACCTCTTCATCCCGATGGCGTTTTTTGCAGTTTATTCTCGATACCATCAGATGAGTTTATTCAGGTACACATCGCCATGATCATATCACACTTCTAAGTTGTTTCAGGACTACACCTGTGCTACACCTGAACCATATCAGCGCAAAACAAACATCACGTCAACAGTGGTGGAGTAGACTGTAGCACCAGTCGAGCAGGGCAGTACTCCCGAGGTGGATGGAAAGCTGATGACAGGGAGTGCTGGAGCTCCCGTTTCATCAGCCCTCAGGACTAGTTCCTGACCATCCCCCTTTGCTGAACTTTTTCAGTGTCTCAGTTACACAGAGAGTAGGCCAGCATGCTCTCCAGTACAAATTTCTCTAACTATCTTCACCAAACTACATGCACGGTACACACTACACTTCCTATTCAAAATTTACCCAAAATGGCGTCGTTTTATCAAGCCTCGGAGTCCCCAGGGGGGGGGACCATAAATGCCCCCACCATCTGCCCCTCTCCCAGTGACGACTCAAGGTGCCTGAAACCACTGTCTGACTCTCTTCTTCTTCATTTCTGCAACATTCGCGGCCTTTCCTCTAACTTTCGCTCTGTTGAGCACCACCTCTCCTCCTCTAAACCTCACCTTCTTTTTCTAACGGAGACTCAGCTGTCTGAGGCAACTGACAGCAAACCCTTTTCTGTATCCTCCTACTTTCTCTATACTCATTTCAAAGCCAAAGGTGGCTGTTGTGTATATATACGCAACGACTTATCTTGCTCTCGTGTTCCTGAACTTGATTCTTCTGAATTCTCCACACTCTGGCTTCGGCTTTCCTGTCATTCTCTGACTAAATATATCTGTGCTGTTTACTTATCCCCTAATTCTACTGACTATCAAAAATTCTTCGACTATCTTACTTCTACGATGGAACACATTCTATCCATTTCTCCTTTCTCTGAAATCTCCATTCTTGGAGATTTCAATATTCACCACCACCTTTGGCTCTCCTCTCCTTTCACGGATCCACCTGGTGAACAAGCCTACATCTTTTCTATCCTTAATGACCTAGAGCAGCTTGTACAGCACCCTACCCGTATCCCTGACCGCCTTGGAGAGAGCTCCAACATACTTGACCTCTTCCTCACAACTAATCCTTCTGCTTACTCTGTTAATCTTTTCTCTCCGTTGGGCTCCTCCGATCACAACCTTATTACCTTAACCTGTCCTATCACTCCGGTACGGCCTGTGGACCCTCCAGGGAAACGTCGTCTTTGGCATTTTGGAGCCGCAGACTGGGAGGCCCTCAGGCAATACTTCTTTGATTTTCCCTGGAATGATTATTGCTTCCATGGCTGTGAGCCATCTGAGTGTGCCTTGAGCATTACGGAGGTTATTCTCTCGGGCATGGAAGCATACATTCCTTTCTCATATCCTTTGACTAACGCAAGAAAGCCTTGGTTTAATCACGCTTGTTCTAATGCTGTCCGCAACAAGGAGAGGGCCTACAAAAGGTACCGGAGCCAACCCACCCCTGAATCACATCATCTTTACGTTTCTGCCCGGAATCGTGCTAAGTCTGTTCTTCGCTCTACTAAAAATAATTTCATCCATACTAAATGCTCTCAACTCTCCAACTCGAATTCTTCCCGCTCCTTCTGGCATCTTGCCAAAAAATCTTTCTAACAACTTTACCTCATCATCCTTCCCTCCTCTTTTCTACTCTGATGGTTCTGTAGCTATTTCTTCTACTGATAAAGCAGATCTCTTCGCACAGACTTTCTCCTCCAATTCTACCTTAGACGATTCCGGTGCTGTTCCTCCATCACTTCCCCCCTCTGACTTCCTCATGGCTGACATTAAAATTTCTTCAGTTGATGTATTTTCTGCCATCACTGGCCTCAGTACTAACAAGGCATATGGGCCTGATGGGGTCCCTCCTGTTGTTCTCAAGAACTGTGCTTCTGTGCTCACACCCTGCCTAGGCAAACTCTTTCGTCTTTGTCTGTCAACTTGTACCTTTCCTTCTTGCTGGAAGTTTGCCCTCATTCAGAGAGTCCCAAAGAAGGGTGACCACTCCCAACCCTCCAACTATCGTCCAATTGCTTTAACGTCCTGTATTTCAAAAGTTTTCGAGTCAATTCTTAATAGAAAAATTTTAAGGCATCTTTCCTATCACAACCTTCTTTCCGATCGTCAGTATGGGTTCCGTCAGGGACGCTCCACTGGCGATCTTCTCACCTACCTTTCAGACTCCTGGTCATCCTCCTTTCGGGACTTTGGCGAAAGCTTTGCCATTGCACTTGACATCTCAAAGGCTTTCGATCGAGTCTGGCATAAATCTTTAATTTCCAAACTGCCCTCCTACGGTTTCTATCCTTCTATCTGTGCCTTCATCGCTAGCTTCCTTTCTGGTCGTTCTATAGCCGCTGTTGTAGACGGCCATCGTTCTTCTCCTAGATCTATCAATAGTGGTGTTCCTCAGGGCTCTGTCCTATCACCAACTCTCTTCCTTTTATTCATCAATGATCTTCTAAGCTGTACATCTAACCCTATCCACTCATACGCTGATGACTCCACCCTTCACCTTTCCATTCGGTTCCCGCAACGCCCATCTCAACAGTTACTTCAACAAACAAGGGATGAGACTATGGCACACCTAATGTCTGACTTGGCTCGTATCTCTGACTGGGGTAAAAATAATATGGTTGTCTTTAATGCATCTAAGACTCAGTTCTTACACCTTTCAACCCGACAAAATCTTCCACAGGTATACCCACTAATGTTTAATAATATTCAGCTTAATCCTGCATCATCCTTGAACATGCTTGGGGTTTCATTTACTCGGGACTTATCTTGGAAAGATCATATTACATCTCTTGTAAAATCTGCTTCCAAGAGATTGGGTGTGCTAAGCCGTCTCTGCTCTTTCTTTACCCCTGCGCAATTGTTGACTCTATACAGGGGTTTTATCCCCCCCCCGTGTGGAGTACAACTCTCATGTGTGGGGAGGCTCCCCTCATACAGCTCTTCTCAATAGGGTGGAGTCAAAGGCTTTTCGTCTCATTAACTCTCCTCCTCTTACTGACTCCCTTCAACCTCTGTCTCTTCGCCGCACTGTTGCATCTTTATCTCTTTTCTATCGCTACTTTAATGGTCACTGCTCCTCTGAACTGTCTGCTTGCATTCCTCCACCTCTACGACGGGCGCGTAGCACCCGTCTGGCAGCAAACTCTCATCCTTTTTCTGTCCAACTCTCTAATGCAAGAGTTAACCGTTACTCCCAGTCTTTCACATATGCAACAGGTCAGCTCTGGAACTGTCTCCCTCTGTCTGTATTTCCTGCTGCCTATGATCTCCAGTCTTTCAAACGCAGTGTGTCCAGGCATCTCAAAATGATCGGATCTTGAATTTGGCTCTATATTGTATTTTGTTTTTCTCTTGGGGGGAACTGTTACTGCGGGCTCATGGCCTTTGGTTCCTTCTTCCTCGCATAAAAAAAAAAAAAAAAAGTATTAGTCTACTACAACATTACTCCAGCTTTACACCACAACCGAAGTAACACTAACAAATTAAGCATTTTTAACACAGTCCACTTTATTCCGCGGTTACACCAGACAGTTCGGTCGTATGGACTCACACACACACACACACACACACACACACACACACACACACACACACACACACACACACACACACACACACACACACAATCATTTTACTTTACCCCTTCGTTCTTTCTTCAACCTGTATTCATCGTCTCATATTTTTCCCTCCTGCAAACACATCGATTCCATTTGCGTATTTCTTCACGCCCTCCTCTTCCACCCCCGTCCCCGCTCTCCCTCTTGCCCTCTCTGTTCATCTCATTCAGTTCTCAGTGCTTGTGCTGGTTTGCTTGCTTGTTCTTTGCTTCGCATCTGCTTTTCTTCATATTTTTCTTTGCTCCTCTCTTTCCGTCTCAAAATACTCCTCGTCCAATTCTCACCTGTACGTTCCGATTCAGTTATTGTTCTTCTTTTGCTTTATATTTATTATTCTGCTTTTCCTGTCCTTGTCTTGCTTTTCTCGCTGATTCTTTCTCTTACATTTTGCTCACCATCTCCTCGAACACAAGAGTTATACCAATATAAATCGCCTTTGTATTTATCTTCATCATCCACCGCATTCATGTCAAATGTAGTACGAAGTGTCTCAGCTGATGAATGCACTTTAGCTGAACACTGATAGAATACTCAACTGGACATTCAGCGCCAATTCTACATTCGTCGACGTTATAATTTATACGGAAAATGTTAGGATGAATATCCTCAAGGAAATGTAAGAAATCCTTCGTTGGCTCTGCCTGTTCACCAGTTCCCTTGAATTGAAAATGTAATATCACAGCGTCTCTTCCGCGAAGCCAATGGTATTCCTGGCTACAGTTATTCAAAGAATTCACACCCTCGCGAGAATATGCGGTAACTTGAAAAGTCCGGTACAGTAAAGGAATCCGTGATTCATGAATGCCACAAACTCTCATAGTGCGTGCGTTTTGGTGTTCACTGGTGACCACAGTATTCTGCTCCACCAGCACGGTCTGACCATGTGGACATCGGAGTGAGAACTGGTTTTGAAAGAATTCGTGCTTCATCATTAGAAGTTCAGCATTTGTAGTTAGGTTAATGGACATCTATTTTGCTACATAAATGGAGTACCATGGAGTAAGTAATGGTAAAGCCGGTAATAAGACCATAATGGATAGTGAGAAACGTAGGTACCCGTGTAGGGTGAATATAGACTAGATACAGGATGAAAAGGCGTCGAGGGCTGAGCTGAATGACTGAAGTAAGAGAGGGCATTGTGGAAGGGGAGGGAAGGGAGGGATCAAGAGTAAGGGATGATTGGAATATGGTGTTGGTGGACGTCGAAAGGAAAGAACGAAGAGGTGAGTCTGCCAAGAATAATGTCTGTCAACAGCAGACGTTATCTTTCAAAGGCCAGCTGTACACCTTTAGAAGAGTCAAAGTAATGTATGTCAACAATAGAAATAAAGTCTGCCAAAAATAAAAGTAAAGTCTACAATGAATAAAGGTGAACTCTGTCAGGAAATAAGTAAGATTTAGAAAGAATGCTGGCAAAAGTAAAAAATATTCATTATCATCATCATCATCATCCAATCCTATGTCGCCCCACAGAGGAGTTTAGGAACCCTGGGCTAGGCAAGTTGGTCCTGACATTTAAGATGAGAGTGGCCAGCCTCACTCATCCCTGAGTGGCATTACATGAGGAATCAACCCCAACCACCCTTGGGTATAAACCTTCACCGGCTCAATCCGATTGGAGCGCAATAATTATCCACTAAACCACCAGGCGCCAAAATTTGGTTACATGGTTACCACCCAGCGTAGTAAACGGTTTCCTGGTGTACAGGAAATCATTTGGCTTGTCACTCAGTGTAGAGTCACCCACAGGGAGAAGGAAGAGGAAAGAATGAATGAAAGAAAGGCAGAAGAGGGAGTGTAAAGTTACCCGTAGGCAGAAGGACAAGGAAAGAATGAAGGAAAGGAAGACTGAAGAGGATGGAAGGAAAGAAGGATGGAGGAGAGGAAAGGGCATATTAAAAATAGAAATTAAGCTTACCAACAACAGAATCAAAGTCTTCGAAGAACAGAAGTAAAGTTTACCACCAACGTAAGTCAAATCTGCCAAGAATGGAAGAACAGTTTA
Source organism: Coenobita brevimanus (assembly GCF_032717465.1). Classification (NCBI taxonomy): domain Eukaryota; kingdom Metazoa; phylum Arthropoda; class Malacostraca; order Decapoda; family Coenobitidae; genus Coenobita; species Coenobita brevimanus. Next base: position 46,142 of record NW_027643792.1, on the reverse strand, counting down.
CGAGGAATAAAAGTAAAGCTTGTCAGCAAGAGAAGTAAAAGTCCGGAAAGAGAGTGTGTAATATTTGCAAAGAACAGAGGCAAAGTCTGCCAAGACTGGAAGTAAAATCTGCGAAAAATAATAAAGTCTGCGAGGAATAAAAGTAACATCTACGTAGGACAAAAATACTGTAACAACGAAGGCTAGGAGTATACGCTGAGATATCAAGAAAAACAACACCAACAGGATATGTAACAAATTTGTCCTGGAATTCTAAATCTTTCTCTTTTTCTTCCATTCTCCTCTCTCACTCTCTCGGTCTCTCTTCTTCTCTTTTTGGGTTTCCTTCAGCCCACCCTTCTTCCTCTCCCCCCCTCACCCTTTCCCTTGCCCACCTTGGTACCTGAGACAACATAAAAACCAGAATTCAAGACACTTTGGAAGGTGATTAAAGACTACAGCAGCACAATTAGCAGGGGATGGATACGGTATTACCAAGTGGCAGAATTATGAACAACAGAGATCAGCTACTGCAAGATAGATGGACAAACAGGCTGATAGACAGAGAGCCAGACTGATATGGATAGATAGATAGATTGGCGGACAGACAGATCGATAGGAAGATAGAACGACAGACAGACAGGCAGATAAACAGATGAATAGAGAGGCAGACAGCATACATACAGACATACATTGACAGGTAAGTAATTAGGAAGAGAAACAGACAGACAGACAGACAGACAGAGGAAAGGAAGGCAATCTGCAGGGGGGATTGAGAGGAAAACGAATGCAGGAAAGTGGCTTCAAAAGTCTAAAACCCGAGGAAATGAAATTTGGAAGAAAAGAGATGGAAGAAAAACGCAATATACCAGGCGGTGAGTAACGAAAGGACTGGGTATATTCATCAGCAAAATGAAAATATGAGAAAAGCTGAGAGGACGTGGATCTGAACTCATAAGTATTTAATAAAACACCTCTCGTAAATATTTGTTTTTGTTGGAGAAGTAAGAGACACGGATTTTCTTCCTCTCTCTCTTTCTCTCTCTCTCTCTCTCTCTCTCTCTCTCTCTCTCTCTCTCTCTCTCTCCTAATATTTTCGCCCAGATTTCTTCCCAGACTCTCCAGATAATGGCGGTGGTGTTTACTCTGTTCCGAACTTTCCTCATATTTTACCGTTATTTTATTTGTGTTCTAAGCCGTTGGTAACTGAGAAAGGTGCACGTATAATTCCTTCTTCTTTGTGTTATTCTCGGTGGTGATATGAATGAAATAAAAGCCAAGATGGTACTGGCTAGCCTACATGGACTACCTTCATAACATGCCTTTCCTCTCAGTACCCTATCGCCCACAATAATAGCCTACCATTTCCTATCACCTACTCCTCTGAAACCCATCACCTCTGTTCCAGTATACTGCCCCGTACCCAATCACACACACACACACACACACACACACACACACACACACACACACACACACACACACACACAATAAATTTTCATGACTTACATCTTCCTACCTTCACACCCGTCCCTCACACCCACCCACCATCTGTTCCACCCACTACCATTTTTGTCTACCCCACTCAACCCGCACACTCCTTCCCATCCACCCAGCCAATGATGTGCACTGAATGAATGCTTTGACGGGGGATGCAGAATGGAGTTATTGAGAGGTAAGTGAAAATGTTTAGTTTATTTAGGTGTCTATCAACGAGTCCTATTTTGTCCCATCTGGAGCGTAGGGGCCTGGGGCTAGGTTATTCACTTCTGACATTTAATGCCAGGGGTACCACCCTAAGTCTCCCTGAGAAGCATTCTGTGAGCAATAAACCCTATCCATTCCTTGGATGAAAGCCTCTACGAGTCCCATCCGGCTGGAGTGCATGAACCCATTAGGCCTCCAGACGTCATATGGTTATATGGTTACCACCCAGAGGAGTAAGGGATTTCTAAGGTTACAATAAATAAGTTTGCTCGTCGCATAGTGTAGTCACCTGAAGCAGCATTATGCCAGCTGAGTCAATGGTGTGCACCCCCAAGTAGCCTACTACTTAAAATGAAGGGTCTGTGTGTGTGTGTGTGTGTGTGTGTGTGTGTGTGTGTGTGTGTGTGTTATAACTTAGGTGTTCTAAATTAAGGGTTAGTTGATCGATACAGCCTGGAACTGTTGACAAATGTGAAAACAGGGATATTACGAAAGTCAAATAGAATAGGCAGGGCGAGCAATGCGCGGCTCGTGACGTAACAACAGTTATCAAGAAATTATCACCAGTCGCTCCTACATTCCTTGCAAAAGGCGACGCAAGTAACTTGATACCCATGACGACAATAAGTTACAAGAGACATATAAAGGCAAGTCTTTGTTATGTCGTAGATGAGTTCCAAAGTATCGCAACGTGTTTCATTCAACCGGTACTGGAAACTGATGAAAACAGCTAAAACAGTATTATACGCAGCAATGGAACTTTAATGTTTTTTTTTTTTTACCTAGTGTGGACTTCAAAACAAATTAATTAAATAAATAAACAGGCAACATAAAACAAGAACTTACCGTAAATCAAACGATAAGCTAACTTAATCTGGCTTTTTCTTGCCTAAGCTAATCCAGTCTAACCCGAATCTTATTCCCAGACTCCAAAACAGAACACTCATTTCTTGTTAATGAAAATTAAGACAAACATCAGTAATAAGCATATGAGTTACAAAAATCATAGAACAATGTAAGCTATTATTTTCTGTACTCACCATCTGTAGACTTAAGCAAGAAATATAACAGATTCACTTCTAGTGCCCTTTTGTAGTTGCCGATTTGGGGAAGTAAAGTGTCCTGATGGCAGTCTCCTAAGGGAGATTACTTTATTTCCCCCAGATGACTTGACACGATTGTTAAAAAGCATTAAAATGGGGAAGAGCTCGGGCAAGAGGAAGTAAATGAAAAACTGGAGGTCGAGGAGGACTAAGAGACGAAAAGGAGGAAGATGAAAACAGAACCAGAGAAGCGGAGCACGAGGAATATGAATAGAAAGTAATGGAGATACAGGAGTAGAAGTGAAAGTGGAGAAGGACGGAAACGAAGAAAAAGTTCGAGCGGAGGAAGACGAGGAAAAAGAAGTAAAGAAGGTTGAGGAGGAAGAGGGAAACGGACGAATAGTGGGAGCGGCGGCGGCGGCGGAGGAGGAGGAGGAGGAGGAGGATGTAAAGGAGGAAGAGCAAAAAAAGGAAATAGAAAAAGAGTAGGAGCGAAGAAAAAGGGTCAGGAGGTTAAATGAAGGAAGAACTGAGAGGAGTTGACAGTTTTAAGCAAGAGGATTAAAGCAAACTGCCCCTGTTGGCGAACCATTCCTCACCACAGGAACGATACTACCAGGGACAAAAATACGGTATCAGGACACCGGTATTGCTAAGTGACTCTGAATATCGTATTCTAAGTGGCCTTGGGGATTTCTTAGCACATCTTCCTTAGCTATTTATTTTGCATAGTACACCTTGACCCCCTTTTTATGTATGCAGTTTATAATGTTTTAATATGGATAAAACATTGCGTCAATAACATACAATAGGATGTGTAAGTGGAAGGTGCACAATACCGTATATCACTAAGGAAGAAAGAGCTACGAAACATCCCGAGGCCAAGTTGGTCACCATCCCGAGCTCAATTTGAGCTGCACAAACACAAAGCAACACACTTACACTGACCCATCCCTTACTGCTTCATCACCACAACGACATTCACACCAGCACTCGAAGCTTCATCACTCAGACTTCTTATATTTACCATAGTGCTTCGAGTCTCCCAGAATTTACAACCAGCTGTTGCACAGTTTTATGTTCATGCATAAAATGACAACAAACAATACATTTTCACCTCCCTTTTAATTTACACGTAAAAAAAAGCAAACTTGCTTTTACAAGTAAGTGAAATTTGTCAGATTTTAAGCGACACATGGATAAGAAGTGTATGCTTATATTTCAAAATTTCCGGGGCTTGATCGAAGAGCTGATGATCTCTGGACTCATGAACCCTTAAAAACCGTGAGTTAGGAGCAGTAGTGGAACAGGACAGTAGCAGCGGAGTCTGTGGGCGTGTGTGTTGGAGTGATGTTCCCTTGATTTTTTTTTTTCCAGTTTATTAAGTACTATTTATACTGACTTATTTAATTTCCTATTCCGTTAGTAAGCACATTACTGGAACAAGACAGTGATGGCAGCTTTTGTGTTTGCATGTGTGCTGGAGTGATATTCACGCCTCATCGAGAGTCTGTATCCTGCTATGTCATCATGGGAGGGTAAGTACAAGAATACAGGAAATACAACAGGGCTTTGTCAAGGCTGTGTTGTGTAGTAGAGTATGGCATTGTGATGATGCTGTCGTAGTGTGTCTTCAACATTTCTTAATTTGTTGTTTATGCCATTGGTTTCGCCAGAGTTAGGACTTATAAGTGCGCATTTCATATAGCATTTGAAGCTTTTTTTGCGGGTGACATAAACATGGGGAGGCATGAAAAACGAATTTGGTTATACGGTTCGGGTAAGGATGCTATAAGAGATAAGGGATTCACTGGTGTCTGGCTACACTGTAAGCGAGCGAGATGCTAGGATCAAGGATGCCAACTTAGCGATTTTGTGTCGAATTTAGAAATAACTTCTAGCTAACGCAGGACAGTGATAACTGTTTTAGATTTGCTCCTTATTTCAAAAATATTCTGTTGATTTTTTTCCTTTACTTCCAACAGTTTACATACTTTTACGTAGCTAGGGACGTTCTAACGCCATTTGATTTGGAAACTGGCCAGTGAGGGGTCTGGTGGATGGGAGAAACTCTGAATGGTTGTGTGGAGCAGGGAGGGAAGAATTGGAGAAGGGAATTAGTGGTTGTGTATGATGGCGTGTATTTGGAGGGGGACGGTGTCTGAATGATGTGGAGGAGGGAGGGAGGCTGGGAAAGGCTGCATTTGTAGGTTGAGGTTGGTGCGAGAAAGAAAATGGGACTCGCTTATTGGCATAGGAAGAGAACATCGGCACGTAACCAAGACAGAATGGACTCGACGAGAAGAGTGTAACAGATAGACGAGGGGTTTTGGATAAACCTGAGTGTTAATAAAGGGGTTTAAATAAGAGAAGGATAACTAAGCTGGACAAGAGTGGATAGGAGGATGTGCGAGGTGTGAACTAGACTTGCGCTTCCTACTATCATTATCAACAGAACACAAAGCACTAGCTCGCGGCGTTTACTCACCTGGTAGGGGAGTGGAGGAGTGAGGAAAAAATATATCTTGCCGTGCAAGCACAAAGAAAGATGTCCACCAAAGAAAGTAAGGCTGCATCCTATGTTTGCACTTGTGTCGTGTGGATAAACTATCATTGGAACGTATTCTGGTTCTCTTTGGAGTCTACGTAACATTTTTTCCTAAGCAGTTTATTTTGACTGTACACTCGTGTCTTGTCTTATATGTTACTGACGCAAACACTGTCAATATTAGACGACATAAATTGTACATAATTGATACTAAGGTGTAATATGCAAATAAATAGTAAGGAACAATTGCCTCGACATATCCCATGCTAGTGAGAATAGGGACAGTAGATGCTAATTATGTGTCTGTATCTGTATATGTATTAGTCCATAGCAGGTCCACTGCAGGGAAGGATTTTTTTTTTCTCTCTCTCTCTGAAGGAGAGAATAATAGCCAGAATTAACCACTCCCCATGCTGACGAAGTACTGGTCGGGAGGGATCTCCGTAGGAAGTGAAAGTAGAAGGGAAAGAAGGAAGTGAAAGTAGCATATGAAAGCAGAAGAGTTGCAGTGGCAACACCTACCAATTTAAACTCACCTGGGTGCAACTTAATCGACTATGACAACAACAAACTATTCCTATTGAACTCCACTGGAAAAGGCATATTTTTCCTATCTTGTCATGTGTGTGTGTGTGTGTGTGTGTGTGTGTGTGTGTGTGTGTGTTTCAGAATCTGTGTATTAACTTGGCAAATTTTTTCTTGCCTCGCATTCCTTTAATATGTCTTGGAAGCTTATACTGCAGGTCGAGTCTTTCTGTGTTCAGTCTCATGATAAGAATTATAACTACAGTATACCGGTAAGTCATATTTTTAAATTTTCACAAAAAACATGCCTCAGAGTTGTCATCGTTATCCATTATTCACATATTTCACTGCACCATGTTCAAGAGTTGGTGCTTTAGCCAGGCTTTAGTATTTTCTCAAATACGAAGCGAATTTTATGCTTTTTTTTTTTTTTTTTTTTTTTAGGCTTCACGATTCCTCATTGCCCCTCACATTCTTTCATAACGCTACCGCCAATAGGAGTAACAAGGAAATAGGCGGGAAGTAACCCTGTAAATGCAGTGATTTCTATTATTTTTTCACGCATCCATTTAATGAATATTTTATTTCAACTTAGGACAAGTGCTGAGAGGGTTAATGAAAGCAATACCAATCCTGCAATTTGATGTCTCCCTTGAAGAAAATAATATAATTTGAAAGGAGAAAGGAAAAAATATGTGAGACGTGAAAGGCCTCAGACAAATTATAGGATAGGGAGTCGGCTGAGAGAAGATCAAGAATACCGGAGGGAGAAAATGAAAGGGAAGGAAAGTTGGAAAGAATCGAGAAGGAAGATGGAGAATGGGAGGACGGGGAAGGAGATGAATGGCGAGAAAGAAAGGAGAAGAAAAAAAGAATTACTGGAGGAATGAGAAAGACAGGCTGGGAGGAGGGAGAAATGCGGAGAGGAAAAGAGAGGTGGAAAAGGAAGACGTTGAGAGGGAGACGAAGAGGAAATTAGGATAATGGCAGGAGAGAGAGAGAGAGAGAGAGAGAGAGAGAGAGAGAGAGAGAGAGAGAGGAGAGGGGGGAAGAAGTGAGAGAGAGCTGACGAAGATGGAGGCCGTGAGAAAAGTGGGAGAAAATTAAGACCAATGGAATGACCAGGAAGAGGGAGAGTGAGATTGAGGAACGTGTGTGTGTGTGTGTGTGTGTGTGTGTGTGTGTGTGTGTGTGTGTGTGTGTGTGTGTGTGTGTGTGTGTGTGTGTGTGCAACGAGCGAGAGCAGAGTTTAAAGCCCTTCAAAACAGTAAACGTCAAGCCATTGCATGTAGTAATGAGCACTGGGTCTGCTGAGGGCTCATGGTACAAATTGCTGCAAAGGGATACAACCAAGGATATTTCCAAAACTGCGTAGACACTGTTACCTGGTATACTGTCATTTTGCTCTTTTGAACAGGTGGTACTTCACTTTGCACGAGACGTCATAAGACCCAAACCAATCTGCTAACGATGATAAGAGGACGGAGAAGAAATAAACAAGGAAGAGAAGGAATGAGAGGAAAATAAGAAACCGAGGAGGAAAAGAAAGATGTGACGACATGAGGGTAGGGCGAAGTAACAGGTAAGGGGTAAGATGGTGATGATGATGAGAGCAGGAAAGAGAATAAATGGAGGAGTTAGGAGAGCAGGGAAAATGGAGGAGGAAAAATTGCAAAAATAAGGAAGAGGAGAATGAGAGGGCATGAGGACGAGGTGGAGAAATAATGACTGCGAGGTAAGAGGATGATGACGCCAGGAGGGAGATAACGGGCGGCCACTATCCTGTTGTGTGTATTTTCTGTGTGGTCGTTACCTTGGCTGAAGCAACAACACGGGGACGATGAAAAGAGAGAGAGAGAGGGGGGGGGGGCAAGCAAAGAAGGCCTGCTAAAGGGAAGCTGTCAATGCGGAACGAACTGAACAGATTTACAGGCCTCTGAGACTTTGTGGTGTTCATTACAGTCACAGATACTTGATATGCCTTACGTCCCCTCCCGCACTGAAAAAAATATAAAAATCGTCTGATAGAACAAGTAACGCAGAGAATTTGTACAAAGATAGGTGCTTGTCTCTCTCCTTTTTGGGGGGAGGGGGGGCTAGTGTTTTCATTTAAGGATATTTAAAGATTTATATTTTCATTTTATTAGCACGTCGTTTGTGGAAAAATATTTCAAGGTGAGAAGGTTCATTTTCTGTCCTCTGAACGTCAAGTCAATACTCAAGATGGTTATATTGCATACCAACAATGGGATGGCTATGGTAACTCTTCAGTGGTTATCGTTTTTGATTTTGAATATTCTTATGATGGAACTGTCTCTCATATAGTCAGGACGCTTGTTACTTACATCAGTCTACTTGTTGCTTAACATTTATATTTTAACTCCAATATTAACGTTGCCTTTGCCAAACATAATAACACCATGAATATGGTCCATGGAAGTCCACAGCCACTTATCTGACTGTGAACTGACACAAACCGATCATAATCATGATGATGACATAAATTTTATAAAGTGTTGATGAAGTTTATGAAAGAGCAGTGAAAACTTTTAAGAGATCCTAATTATTATCAGGTATTTAATATTATTCTCAATCCCTAAAAAGTGCATCTAATAGTTGACCTGTGCCAAATAGATGAAAACCGTCTTTTTTCCCTGTCATGTATTCACATCCGTGAAGCAGTTATCCTCGTGTCCCGCTGAGCCCATTAACGGATCCTTTTGAGCAGCAGCAGAGTCGACTAAATATTCAAGGCCCCAGGCATTGATGTAGCCCCATATTTTCGAGTCAGTTTGGTGAGGGTGTTAAACCATGAGCTTGTAACTGTGAGGACCAACGAGGCAGAACACATCATTAACAGGCATGCTCATCTCCAGTTTAGAAAGAATTGTATTCCCCTTCACATTACAACTCCAATGGTGAACTGTATTATGAGGCTGGCTGCTGAGCTGCATGGTATAATTCCCAAATGGATGGAGGTGATTTGCTTGTTGTATTATTTCTAAAAGTGGTAGTTGTAGTAGTAACAGTGGTAGATTTTTTTTTTTTTTTTAATCAGAAGATGCACTCAGCAGGTTGGTGATGATTGGCTGAATGCAACACGTCCAAAGAACATCATTGTATTTCAAATAATTACCAGTAATTCTCAGAAATACCATGTTATTTGGACATGTTGCATTCAGTCATCACCAACCTATCAAGTGCATCTTTGCCTCGATTAAAAAAAAAAAAACAGTATAGTAGTTGTAGTTGTAGTAGTAGCAGTTGTAGTAGCAGTAGGAACAGCATCATCAGTAGTAGTAGTAGCAGTCCATCATCACCATCATCATCATCATCATCACCATCATCATTATCACCATCATCATCATCGCAATCATCATCACCATCATCATCATCACCATCATCGCAATCATCATCACCATCATCATCATCACCATCATCATCATCATCATCACCATCATCATCATCATCATCACCATCATCATCATCATCATCATCACCATCATCATCATCATCATCACCATCATCGCAATCATCATCATCATCATCATCATCACCATCATCATCATCATCATCATCACCATCATCACCATCATCATCACCATCATCACCATCATCATCATCATCATCATCATCATCATCATCATCATCATCACCATCTCCATCTTCTTTTCTTCCTCTTCCTTCTCTTCTTCCCTGTCTTCTTCTTCTGCCCCTTTTCTCTTCTTCCTCCTCCTCTTCTCCGTGTTCTTGCTCCTCTCATTTCTCCTCTTCTCCGTGTTCTTGCTCTTCTCATTCCTCCTCTTCTCCGTCTTCTTGCTCTTCTCATTCCTCCTCTTCTCCGTCTTCTTGCTCTTCTCATTCCTCCTCTTCTCCGTGTTCTTGCTCTTCTCATTCCTCCTCTTCTCCGTGTTCTTGCTCTTCTCATTCCTCCTCTTCTCCGTCTTCTTGCTTTTCTTCCTCCTCCTCTTCTCCGTGTTCTTGCTCTTCTCATTCCTCCTCTTCTCCGTCTTCTTGCTCTTCTTCCTCCTCCTCTTCTCCGTCTTCTTGCTTTTCTTCCTCCTCCTCTTCTCCGTGTTCTTGCTCTTCTCATTCCTCCTCTTCTCCGTGTTCTTGCTCTTCTCATTCCTCCTCTTCTCCGTCTTCTTGCTCTTCTTCCTCCTCCTCTTCTCCGTCTTCTTGCTCTTCTCATTCCTCCTCTTCTCCGTGTTCTTGCTCTTCTCATTCCTCCTCTTCTCCGTCTTCTTGCTCTTCTTCCTCCTCCTCTTCTCCGTCTTCTTGCTCTTCTCATTCCTCCTCTTCTCCGTCTTCTTGCTCTTCTCATTCCTCCTCTTCTCCGTCTTCTTGCTCTTCTCATTCCTCCTCTTCTCCGTCTTCTTGCTCTTCTCATTCCTCCTCTTCTCCGTCTTCTTGCTCTTCTCATTCCTCCTCTTCTCCGTCTTCTTGCTCCTCTCATTCCTCCTCTTCTCCGTCTTCTTGCTCTTCTCATTCCTCCTCTTCTCCGTCTTCTTGCTCCTCTCATTCCTCCTCTTCTCCGTCTTCTTGCTCTTCTCATTCCTCCTCTTCTCCGTCTTCTTGCTCTTCTTCCTCCTCCTCTTCTCCGTCTTCTTGCTCTTCTTCCTCCTCCTCTTCTCCGTCTTCTTGCTCCTCTCATTCCTCCTCTTCTCCGTGTTCTTGCTCTTCTCATTCCTCCTCTTCTCCGTGTTCTTGCTCTTCTCATTCCTCCTCTTCTCCGTGTTCTTGCTCTTCTCATTCCTCCTCTTCTCCGTGTTCTTGCTCTTCTCATTCATCCTCTTCTCCGTCTTCTTGCTCTTCTCATTCCTCCTCTTCTCCGTGTTCTTGCTCTTCTCATTCCTCCTCTTCTCCGTCTTCTTGCTCTTCTCATTCCTCCTCTTCTCCGTCTTCTTGCTCTTCTCATTCCTCCTCTTCTTCGTATTCTTCTTCTCTTTCTTCCTCTTGAATGCTAAGTTGTAAGAAGAGATTAACACCGAACGATGCTAGTCACGAAGAAGTGCTATGGAAAGGACAGAGAGGCTTAGTAGCGTATTGTCCTTTGCCTGTGAGCTACGTGAAATAAACTGCAAAAGGACGGAAATCTGAGCCAAGTTAAGGTGAAAGGCCTGTAGCACATCAACACTAAATGATGCTAGTCACGAAGAAGTGCAGTGAACACTATGGAAGGCCTTAGTTTTGTCCCCCCCCCCTCTCTCTCTCTCTCTCTCTCTCCTTTTTTTGTTCATCTTGTTCACTCTCAACTGATATGACAGACAGACAGACAGACAGAGAAAGAATGACCATGGGATGGAAGAAGTTAATAATAATCTGACTTACTTTCTCACA
>NW_027643792.1:15000-17500 GCF_032717465.1 Coenobita brevimanus | reverse complement strand
GTGAGTGAGTGAGTGAGTGAATGAATAAGAGAGTGAGTGAGTAAGAAAATGAGTAAGTGAGTGAGTGATTGAGTAAGAGAGTGAGTGAGTGAGTGAGTGAGTGAATAAGAGAGTGAGTGCCGGAGTGAGTGAGTAAGAGAGTGAGTGAGTGAGTGAATAAGAGAGCGTATGAGTGGGTAAGTAAGAGAGTGAGTGAGTGAGTGAGTGAATAAGAGAGTGAGTGCGTGAGTGAGTGAGTAAGAGAGTGAGTGAGTGAGTGAATAAGAGCGTGAGTGCGTGAGTGAGTGAGTGAGTGAATAAGAGAGTGAGTGCGTGAGTGAGTGAGTGAGTGAGTAAGAGAGTGAGTGCGTGAGTGAGTGAGTGAGTAAGAGAGTGAGTGAGTGAATAAGAGAGTGTATGAGTGGATGAGTAAGAGAGTGAGTGAGTAAGTGAATAAGAGAGTGAGTGCGTGAGTAAGAGAGTGAGTGAGTAAGTGAATAAGAGAGTGAGTGCGTGAGTGAGTAAGTGAATAAGAGAGTGAGTGCGTGAGTGAGTGAGTGAATAAAAGAGTGAGTGAGTGAGTGAATAAGAGAGTGAGTGAGTGAGTGAATAAATGAGTGAGTGAGTGAGTGAATAAGAGAGTGAGTGAGTGAGTGAATAAATGAGTGAGTGAGTGAGTGAATAAGAGAGTGAGTGAGTGAGTGGGTGAGTAAGTGAGCGAGTATCATCATCACCACCACCACCACCACCACCACCACCACTATGCAGCTCCTACACAAGTGTGACTAAGTCAAAGTGTTAGTCATATTCCCACTGGTTGGGGAGACACCCAAGCACCTTTCCTTACCAGTTTATTTCAACATATATCAACGTTCTCCTGTTTATGGTCACAAACTGCCACCGTTCACACATCAGTAAGAGAAAGACATGAGTTGTGTAAGGTCAGCAAAACCCATCACTGGGCCTCAGGTGCTGGACTGCCTCCTGTGCTAAACACCACTGCCCACTACTAACCAAGGCTCTCTCATTTACCTGATCTATTATCCCTTCCCTGCTTTCTTGTCTACAGGAGCATATTGGCGGCAGATCACCATCCTCCTTTCAGGGGATGCTGACCACCAGTCCCCTGAGTTCATATCTAGCTGAGTGAAGTGAAAACAATACATGAAGCTAAATGCTGAAGGATTTAATCACTCAGTTCAAAATAATGATGCCATCCTTTTTCTGAAGGAATCCCCAAACTGAGGTGAGCCATGGTACTGTACACATGGCTTGTATTCTCATCAATTAAGCAAGCTCCCTAGCCCTTAGCTAGTTATTTTTGGATACAGCGGGGTAATAGGATTATGTACATTTTATAGGAAGAGTATGGTGATATGTAAATAATTCAAGGGGTAATAAGCATCTGGTAGCACTCATGACTGGAATGTCACTCAGCCATATTGCACAACTTCTGCCTATCAGAATTCTTTCATTCCCCGAACTGCATCTCTCTGGAACTCGCTTCCCCAGAGTTGTTTCCCTCCAGACTTCAACCCACAGCTATTCAGGTCCAACTGTTACAGACATTTTATGAATGGAGGACACCAGTAATCTGGTGGATGGATTATTTTTTTTTATTCGTTTTTCCTTCGTCTGTTCTGTTATTAAAAAAAAATAAAAATAAATTGCTTGGGAAGAGGTGTTAGGGAGCTGCCTTAACTGAACAGAGCACCAGCCATGAGTTAAAAAACTGGCTAAGCACTGAGTCAAGAGAAGAACATAACAGAGGATAACTGAAGAAGGTTGGCAGACAAACACACAAACTGGCAGAACACAGCACATACAGAACATAACAGAAGAAGGAGGCAGACACAAGCATATAAACACAGAATGACACTGGCAGAACACAGCACATAAAGAACATAACAGAAGAAGGAGGCAGACACAAGCATATAAACACAGAATGACACTGGGAGAACACAGCACATAAAGAACATAACAGAAGAAGGTTGGCAGACACAAGCATATAAACACAATATGACACCGACAGAACACAGCACATAAAGAACATAACAGAAGAAGGAGGCAGACACAAGCATATAAACACAATATGACACTGACAGAACACAGCACATAAAGAACATGAAGGTGTAGCTACAAAAACCTGGAAGAACAAAGAACGTAACTATGAACTAGCAAGTTTAACTGCAGAAGGCTGTGTGAGCTGGGAGCAGGGCAATGAAATGGCAGAGGGACAGGGTGACATGGAGGCGATTTGTTTGTGGCCACCCCTTACGAGATTAAGGTGTCTGGCAATAGACAGATAGACAGACAACAACAAACATGCATATGAAGGGAAAACTTAAGAACATAAGAACATGAGAGGATAACTGCAGTAGGCCGGTTGGCCCATGCTAGGCAGCTCCTAGAAGAGTAACTGAACTACTAGAATGAGATAAGGATAGCAAAGAAGAAGGCTCTCCCCCGCCCTCCAAACCCTCCAGCCGAAGCCGGCAGGAAAAAGTCAGAAAGAACACCA
>NW_027643792.1:0-7500 GCF_032717465.1 Coenobita brevimanus | reverse complement strand
CCATCCCTACCTCCCTTGTTTTGCCTCCTTAATTGCCCGTCTCTCTCTCTCTCTCTCTCTCTCTCTCTCTCTAATATTTTATTGATTTCATTTCCTGTCATCCTCGGTCTTCACCACACTCACATATACTCTCCTAATTAGTCTCTCACTCTGGCCATGGCACCCCACTACGCTGTACAACACCACCACCAATAAGACACATAAGGCGCCTTTAACATCGAGCCAGCGCACGAAGAAAAGCAGAGAGAGAGAGAGAGAGAGAGAGAGAGAGAGAAGAAAGTCAAAGAATGTAATAAATATAGGCCAAGTTACACACGTTATCCCTCTATTGTTTACAGTGTTCTATCTCACAAGCTCCTCCCCCAGGATGGCGCCTTGCTGTCTCCCTCCACCCACAACACAACAATGCCACATCCACTCCCGGCGCCCCCCTTCACGCCTTCAGTTACCCCATGACAGTGGAGGTGTATAGATATCGGTTATTTAGCTCCGCGGCGCCCCTCTGTCTACCTCTATCCAAACTTCCTCCTCTCTCTCTCTCTCCTTGTTACTCCTCCCCCCTCCAAATTCTCTGCTGTTCTTCCCCCATTCAGTTTTTCTTTCTCTCGTCTTTCTTCCTACGCATATACATTTTTATCTTTCTTCCTCCCACTTCAACATCTTTCTCCTCTTCCTTTTTCCGTGTCCTCTTCCTTCTCTCTCTCTCTCTCTCTCTCTCTCTCTCTCTCTCTCTCTCTCTCCCCAGTAATAAACTGACACAAGTAGCTAATAAGCCTACACGAATCACTCCTACCTCTGCTACTCTTCTTGATATAATTATAACTAATAGTTTATCTATCTATTGCCAGACGCCTTAATCCCGTAAGGGGTGGCCACAAACAAATCGCCTCCAAGTTGCCCTGTCCCCTGCCATTTCACTGCCCTGCTCCCAGCTCACACCCCGCTCTCTCATATACCTCTCCACTCCATCCCTCCATCTCATCCTTGGCCACCCCCTCCTTCTCCCTCCTCCACCTCACTCACATACACTCTCCTCGTCAGTCTCTCCCTCTCCATCCTCTCCACATGGCCAAACCTTCCCTGACCTGCAAACTATAGCAATGATGTACTGTGTTGCCACCTACTAAATAAAACCAATACTACTATTCTGGCCACTGACAATGTACATGAACAGGTTGATGTGTTACCCTCAGTGTACACCACAAGTTTGTACAAATGTGCCCCGCTTGTTACTAGAGAAATACCACGTCCTGCTGCCCCTTGCATTACCCATGACATGTCCTGCCCCTTGCATTACCCATGACATGTCCTGCCCCTTGCATTACCCATGACATGTCCTGCCCCTTGCATTACTCATGACATTCGGTAAATAACACAAACACGGCATCACACACGCAGTCAATTAACACTAAACAGGCTCAACATGTCATTACAGGAAAGTTACAAGGATTTAAAGAAAAGAGCCAAATCACTTATTAATCAATCTATTAACCAATATTATCACAAAGGACTCAAACTCCAGAGGTAATACTTGTGCAACATGGACAATACTCCAAGACATAATACCCAACAATAACAACTACAACAACAGCTTTTTGATGATCCACAAAGTACAGCTGAAGAATTTATTTTTTCGTAAACGTAGGTAAAAGAACTTTTGAAACTACACAGTTCTTGCAAGCATGTACCACCATAAATCCTGCATCTGCCAGACCTGTGACTGGTAATAACACAGGCAGCAGGACACAATTCCCACCAGACACTGTTGATGTTAACACTGTAATATTAACAATTAAACATTGACAAAATACTAAATCTTATGGATCAAACAATATTTCACTTCGTTTTATTAAGGCTTCCCTCTTCCTACTCGCATTGTATTTAACCCACATAAATTCTTCAGTTGTTACGGGCGTCTTCCCTACTGCTTGGCAGAATGCTATAGTCACGCCTTTATATAAAAATGGACACACTCAGGTCGTGGGCAATTACCCACCAATTTTACTGCTACCTGTTTTTTTTTTCCTAAAATTATTGAAAAATCGTCTCAACTCAACTAATAACATTTCTTGAATCAAACCAACTTCTCTCCCAAACCCAGCATAGTTTCCGTGCTAAGCTATCCACAAATACAGCACTCACAGTTATCACTGATAATATCACCATAACATGGATAATACACACATATCACTTTTAACCCTCTGTGATCTATCAAAAGCTTTCGATAGTGTCAGCCATTCCATTCTTCCCAATAAACTCAGTAAAGGCAGTGTTGATCACTTCTACTTTGACAGCTGCCTTAATAATAGAACACAATCTGCATCCGAAACACCAAATTCTCATTCAGTAAAGTCAGTGTTGATAACTTCTGGTTTGACAGCTGCCTTAATAATAGAACACAGTCTGTTCACATCCAAAACACCAAATCCTCCAAATCAATGTCATTTATGGGGTACCCCAAGGCTCAATTCTTGGCCCTATGCCATTCAGTATATATGTCAACGATCTCTCAGCAAATCTTAACGAGTGTATGTTAGTGCAATATGCTGATGACATTCAGTTTCTTCACAGTGGCAAACTAGATTCTCTCCAGGATATACTGCACAAATCAGAGCAAACCTTGAGTATGGCCAAGGAATATTTTCTTAACAACGGTCTTCATCTAAATACCACTAAAACGCAATGTATGTTCTAGGGTGCAGGCCAATGATCTCACTAATACCACCTAACACTACTGGTCGATTTGGAGACACAGCAGTTCAAGCCAGCACTATGTAAAAAAATTAGGTATATATGGACTGCTACATGACCTTTGATAAGCATGTAAATGAACTTAGCAAAAGAGTACTGGTCATATTAATATATATTAACAGGATAAAAGATGGCTTTGACAAAGACACTCGACACATCATAGTGCAGGCACTGGCCCTAAGTATGTGGCACTGCAGGCACTGGCACTAAGTATACTACGGCAGTGTAATATGTGGCACTGCAGGCACTGGCACTAAGTATACTACGGCAGTGTAATATGTGGCACTGCAGGCACTGGCACTAAGTATACTACGGCAGTGTAATATGTGGCACTGCAGGCACTGGCCCTAAGTATACTACGGCAGTGTAATATGTGGCACTGCAGGCACTGGCACTAAGTATACTACGGCAGTGTAATATGTGGCACTGCAGGCACTGGCACTAAGTATACTACGGCAGTGTAATATGTGGCACTGCAGGCACTGGCACTAAGTATACTACGGCAGTGTAATATGTGGCACTGCAGGCACTGGCACTAAGTATACTACGGCAGTGTAATATGTGGCACTGCAGGCACTGGCACTAAGTATACTACGGCAGTGTAATATGTGGCACTGCAGGCACTGGCACTAAGTATACTACGGCAGTGTAATATGTGGCACTGCAGTACATCTCAACTTTCACGTGTACACAAACTATACAATTTTGCTGCTAAAGTTGTTGATGGAAAAGCCAGGAAGTATAACCATGTACTGTACTGTACCATGTACTGTACTGTACCATGTACTGTACTGTACCATGTACTGTACTGTACCATGTACTGTACTGTACCATGTACTGTACTGTACCATGTACTGTACTGTACCATGTCACTGCAATGTTAACACAACTGTAATGACTAAACACACCAAACAAGATAAAGTTGGACACAGCTGTCACAGTCTTCCAATATCCAGCTAATCTCTACCCTGACTGTCTCCTGTCTTTTCCATCGCTGTCACAGTCTTCCAATATCCAGCTAATCTCTACCCTGACTGTCTCCTGTCTTTTCCATCGCTGTCACTGTCTCCTGTCTTTTCCATCGCTGTCACAGTCTTCAATATCCAGCTAATCTCTACCCTGACTGTCTCCTGTCTTTTCCATCGCTGTCACAGTCTTCCAATATCCAGCTAATCTCTACCCTGACTGTCTCCTGTCTTTTCCATCGCTGTCACAGTCTTCCAATATCCAGCTAATCTCTACCCTGACTGTCTCCTGTCTTTTCCATCGGTACACAACATGACACAAAGTATTACTAGACACAAAAATAATCTGTTCGTTGCTAAGGTTAATACCGACTCAGGTGCAAGATCCTTAGCAGTAACACGGCCAAAGATATGCAACCACCTGCCAGAAAATGTCAAGGAATTACACAGTTTATACACTTTCACAATTACACTTAACAGTCACTTACTAAACACCGTCAATAACCTTACTGTATAACGCTAAACAATAATAAACTAATAAAATATGAGGCAAAAATATGATGTGGTAATTGACAAACACAACAATTTAAAAATAGAAAATGTACACACAGTATATTGATAATTGTACAGTTATATACCTTTGTATTATACTGCCAAACACTTATACATCTACAGTGTATAATCTTCACGTCTATACTTTATACTGTTATTGTATACATAACTTATATTGCTATGTGAATAACCACTGTTTGTGGAAATAAACATTATTATTATTATTATTATTATTATTATCATTATTATTATCATTATTATCATTAGTGAAGGAACGTTGTGGGGTGGATGTGGATATGGTTGAGAAGATTAGGAGAAATACACTGAGGTGGTTTGGACATGTGGGGAGAATGGAGAATGAAGGACTGGCTATAAGAGGGTGTATGTAGGTTAGGTGGAGGGAGGGAGAGGGAGGAGTAGACCGAGGATGAGGTGAAGGGATGGAGTTGAGAGGTATATGAGGGAGGGGGGGTGAGGTGGGGGGAGGGTAGTCAAATGGTGGATGACAGAGCGACTTGGAGGCGTTTTGTCTGCGGCCACCCTTTGCTGGATTAAGGCGTCGGGCTATAGATAGATAGATAGATTATTATTATTATTATTATTATTATTATTATTATTATTGTGTTTAATGTTTGTTGAGCCAAGTTGACGAAGTGGATGGTCATTATTATTGTAGGAAATGTGTGTGTGTGTGTGTGTGTGTGTGTGTGTGTGTGTGTGTGTGTGTGTGTGTGTGTGTGTAAAACTCAAATCTCAGAAAGTATTGCTTGTAGAAGGAAAATTTGTAAATAAAAGTTGTTTGGAGTCCCAGCTTCAGTTGACATATCACTCAGCCAGCATTGTCAGTCACCTAGGATGGATGTATAATAGTCAAGTCTTCATCAAACAATATTATTACAGTCTACCTGGCCCACAGATGACAGGTATTCTTGTTTGTTGGTTGGTTGGTTTTTTCTCGTAAGGAGTTGTAACTGCAATGGATGTTTTTTTTGTCTCTGGATGCTTGCTATCACCAGACGATTTTAGTGAGCTGATGGGAAACGTTTCGAATTGGAGGGGTTGGATGTGGCTTTCGTTAACCAGGTATTTTTCTATACTTGAATAAAATCGTCTTGGGGTGGCGTAAGTGAAGTGAAAAGTGACAGTCGTGTAAGGGATGAAACTGAGGTGTGTGTGTGTGTGTGTGTGTGTGTGTGTGTGAGAGAGAGAGAGAGAGAGATGGGAATGAAGAATTACAAAGTGCCATTTACATACAATACCTTCGTTAACCACTGCAGTTCAGTAACGTATATATTTAGTTTATTTTTCCTGCCTTTAGATAATATTCTGGGGAAGAGAAGTGTTAGTGCCGAAGTGGTGGCATGTGGAGGTGTGCAGTATGTAGGAGGAATGCTGGGCCTCAAGGAACGAACTGTAGCGCTATACATAAAGTCAGCCACATAGAAAAAATCTGTAGCTGGACTGGTTAATGATACACTTGCTTAACTTCTAGCAATCCTTCCTTAGTAAAGAAATAAATGTAACTAATGAATAAGGGTGACACTAATAACGATAATTGTCATCGTATGTAAGACATTGACAAGGAATATATTGACCATGTTTTGGCGACACGAAATAAATCTCTCTTTATTTTGTCTTATTTTCATTACATTATGTTAAAGGGAGATTTAGCAGGATTTATAGGTCAAATGTATTCGAGTTTCTTTCACCATTTCTCTCTCTCTCTCTCTCTCTCTCTCACACACACACACACACACACACACACACACACACACACACACACACACACACACACACACACCTGTAAATCACTTCCTTCTCACCTGTGCTCCTGGAAGCTAAAGGTGGGGCCGTGTGAAACTGACCTATCAATCATACACCCTCGATATACTCTCTCTCTCTCTCTCTCTCTCTCTCTCTCTCCAAACAAACACGCCCCTATTTAATTACATGTTACGCACGTCAAAGTCATCATTATTTTCTAGCATTATAAATCACACGTTATTTTTACTGTTATTTAATTTATCCACACTGACGTCTTGCACTGGTTTTATTTTGGTTGCCTAGTTATTTATTATTATTATTTTTTTTTACCTTTTAATCTAGTCATCATTGTCACACCTTTCATGCTTTTTTCTTGCTTTTTTTTTACTGTTTAATCTGCAGGGTTTTTTTTTCTTGTTGTCTGTTACTTTTCTGTTGTTTTATCATTTTGTTTATTATTTTCTTATTATCATCATTATCATTATTATTATTATTACGAGTATTAGTATTATTGGTATTATTATTATTGTTATTATTATTATTATTGTTATTATTATTATTATTATTGTTATTATTATTATTATTGTTATTATTATTAATATTATTATTATTATTTATTACTTTATTTTTACTATTTCTGTTTTATTTAATTTGGGGGAGCTTTCTAGTAATGAGAGGTGAATAAGCTCTATCTAACCCTTCTAGTTGCAAGAGTCTATCCTGAGCTGAGCAAAATCGTCCGTAGCTAGCAAGACTTATCATCTAGAAGAGGTCCTCGGGATGAAGGGGTTGGCGTTAAAGCTGCACACGTCCTCTTTACCTGGCATGACTCTTGATATTTTCCTCTTAAAGAACGAGGATGTGTTTTTGTTTCGGTTATTTGGTTTATTGATTGATTTTATTTACCTTGGGAGAAGCTTTAGGAGAGGACGGATTGATGGAGGGGAAATCTAAGCCATCCTGTACGAATAGATGAATAAAATCGTCTGGAGAGAAAGAATAAGAGGGAAAAACACGTCATTGGTTAAATAAAATCGTCTGGAGAGAAAGAATGAGGGAAGAACACGACATCGGTTAAATAAAATCGTCTGGAGAGAAAGAATGAGGGAAGAACACGACATCGGTTAAATAAAATCGTCTGGAGAGAGCAAAAATAAGATGAAAAAAACACGCCCTCGGGTTGAAAGAGTGCATCATATTCTTGCTGCCTCCAGACGATTTCATGCAGCCCAGGGGAGGCTTTCGGGACCTGGAGGGGTTTATATAGACTACGAGAAGCCTTCCTTAACCTGTACAGTATCAAGCGTCTTTTCCGTCTTGAAGAAAATCGTCTGGTAGTGGCAAGAGTACAGTAAAAAATAAGCCACTAGGGCCCGTATTCTCGTCGGTTAAGGAAGCTCCCAAACACCTTTTTCTAAGCGATTTATTTTGCTAATTTATACCTCACTGTCCTGTTCTGTGTCACATA